>NW_027506878.1:695000-752500 GCF_052324685.1 Brachyhypopomus gauderio | reverse complement strand
TCTGCTGACAGACAAGTGAGACGATCCAAAAACAGCCCTTTAGATGCTTTGAGAAAACAAGCCACACATATCAGAATCCACTGTGATCTGAACATCACAATCACAATTACATCACAATCATAATTACATCACAATCACAATTACAACACAATCATAATTACATCACAATCATAATTACATGACTACATTTATTTGTAATCAAATCTGGAGTCCACAAGGGAGCAACTACGGAGAGCAGGAAGAGTCATCTTAAATCTTTCAGAGAATTCAATGAAGTATGCATCCATCCATCCTCCATCCATCCATCCATCCATCCATCCATCCATCCTCCATCCATCCATCCATCCATCCATCCATCCTCCATCCATCCTCCATCCATCCATCCTCCATCCATCCTCCATCCATCCATCCTCCATCCATCCATCCTCCATCCATCCATCCATCCATCCATCCATCCATCCTCCATCCATCCATCCATCCTCATCCATCCATCCATCCTCCATCCATCCACATACCTACCCATCTATCATCTTAAGAAGTACATGTTAGATTTCTACAAATATACAGTGGAAGACCTGCCCTGAATTATATTGCTCGTTTTTATACATTCATATTTAAATTTTATATTTTCTTAAATTCTAAATACCCATTATGCATGAATAATAATAAAAATAATATAATAGAATAAGAATATGAGCAGATGATGGCTGACAGGAAGATGAACCTGAAAAGTCATTTCCACTATATCAGCTCTTTCAGTGGCTGGAAGCTGTTTGCTTGTGGAAGACCAATTAAAACCACATAATGCATAAACCAAATCGGTATGCAGCTTCACATACAAATGTACACACACACACACCACACACCACACACACACACACCCCGCATTGACTGAAACTCTCTGAAGCATCTGTGCTATCAGTGTGTGGTGTGAGAGGACACGAGTAAGAGGGAAACACTTTTAAAAGTCTTTACAGCTCAGAGCTCTTCTCCACTCAAGCTTTAATGGCTCTCACAGCAGATCAATGAGAGCCATCCAGCTTCCAGGTATAGCACTATCTCACTCCTGAACAGCCCTTTCAAGGCCAGCACTCACCCCGCACCACTACTAAAACTCCATCACGTTTGGCATCCAGCAACACCACCCACAGCCATGGAACCTGATCACGGGGCTCCACCTTTCTGAGGAGCATCCACAGTACGCAACCAGGAGGAAATCAAATCTGAACACGTGACAAATCACAGCCACGTTCAGTCAAGGGTGTGTTTCTCCCCATACTGGGAGTAGTCCTGCGCCAAACCTCAGGGCCCAACATCAGCCCAACATCAGCCCAACATCAGCCCAACATCAGTTAATACAGACACAGCCTTTCTCTGGGTCTGTAATTATGTTATGTCATTAAACACATTCTATATCATCTGAGCTTTGCTTCGTCTTGACATTGTAAAACACTTTTGGGATTTTGGGCTCAGAATGAAATTACTGTGTCAGTAATGAAGGCGGAGCAGCAGAGAATGTGGGCGGGGCTTAACACCACTAGAACACTGTGATCTGAGGAAAACAGGGAGGAGACATGCACAGGTGGAGTGAGAGTGCAGAATATTGTGGTATGTATGCGGTAGAGTGGAAATAATGGAAATAAATCATACTCAACTATGTGTGTGTGTGTGTGTGATATACAGTACCCCCTGATAGTAGTGTGTGTCCATGCAGCGTTGTTACTGATGAACACATACTGAGTTTTAAGTTCCAGTCTGGCCTGTTACAGATCTGGGCTGATACCTTACAGCCTAACCAGCTCAGTACGCAGAGTTAGTCGTGTGTGTGTGTGTGTGTGTGTGTGTGTGTGTGTGTGTGTGTGTGTGTGTGTGTGTGTGTGTGTGAATAGAGTGAATGAGATGATGTGGAGATGTACATGTACAGC
This sequence comes from Brachyhypopomus gauderio, assembly GCF_052324685.1. Taxonomy (NCBI): domain Eukaryota; kingdom Metazoa; phylum Chordata; class Actinopteri; order Gymnotiformes; family Hypopomidae; genus Brachyhypopomus; species Brachyhypopomus gauderio. The sequence goes on along the minus strand of NW_027506878.1, from coordinate 750,575 downwards.
ATTTATCAGATGCTCCTTAGCCGAGGTAACTTACAAAAGTACCCTTCTGCCTTTGGATGTTAATGTGTGTGTGTTTCTGAGGTTAACAAGATGAGTAAAAGTAGGAGATGAAAAGAGAGGTATAAAACATTATACTGAATTATACATTTCTTTTCAAATGGTAATATACGGTCAGATATAAGGTACAAATATATGGTAAAATACTTAATAAAATATAAAAATAAAAATAAGGTTGTTATACCTTCACAGAGCAAGAAGGAACAGCTCAATATCAAAATCTGAACTCAAAATTAAAAAAAAGAATTAAAATCTTTATAATATCATGACCAGGCGGACCGGACCCGTTGTCTGAACCTTTGAGACCGACACCATCTCGGGACCGAAATTCGCTCTGGCACGAGTGAGATGGTCACAAATTCGCAGTTGGCCATTAAATGCCAGCTGAAGTACGAAATAGTCCGTTTCTTTTCCCCCCATTTCGAAATCTAACACCTTTCCCGACATGCCACAGAGATTACTGTTTAATCGGCCCCTACTTTGAATTGACAGACTTTGACCGCTCAGTCGTGACTTCGGTGTATCTAATCATATTTAAATACTCCTCCAAAGGATCAAACACTCTTACTCGCTCTAATTCGGTTTAGAAACTAAAAACTTCGCCTATAGAAACACCAAATTTAATGTTGAACTACGCAAAAAGATACGCCACCATCGGGAATGTAATTATTACTGAGAGATCGCGTCGTTTAATAAAAGCGAGCCGTTTAAAAGTGTGCAGGTGGGGGGACAGCAACACTTTCACCAGCTGTTAAATAATAAAGAGGCCCGCAGACGCGCTAGCGCGCGCCGACCCATCAACGTCTCGCGCGCACCGGGCCCGGGTCACCGGCGTCAGAACCCGCCGGTGTGGAACACGTGCTGCATGGATAAACTAAACACGCGCACTGTTGTGTTATCTAACGCACGTTTAGATGGTCCAGAACCGAACTGTAACCGCATTGTTTAATTGGATGCGAACACTATATGTAGATGGGGTTGTTCCGATGATCGATGAACGAGTTTTTGGACACTATGAAATTTTATTAATACATTGTCAAAACCCAAAAAACCTGCATTTACCTGTATGCATGTCTGAACACATGAAGAATAACACATACATTTACAAATGAGCACTTACCTTGTTGTCTACGGCAGACCCGCTAATGTCTCGCGCATCACCGGCATTAAAGCCGAGAGGTTTGGTCCACGCTTTCAGAACAGTCACACCATCAGCTTTGTAGACGCGTAAATATCTCTCTCCTCACTCTGGAGTTGTGTGTCCCTCTCCTCAAACATCACACACCGACTCTCCACGCGCCCCCGCACGCGTCCCCGCGCGCGCAGCGGCGACACCCGACACTATAATAGGTGCGTCAGGACGGCTCGTCCTCAAACGGTCCAGTACAATGTGATAAAGCGGCGTGAACGGGGGCCGGGTCGGAGAGAGCACTGTGAGTAAAGGGTGTTTGGTGTGAATCCAGGACCATCGGTGCGTGGTTAAACACACACACGCACCCCAGTGTTGGGTTCACTCACCATGCCCAGGCTCATAAGGACAAACGTGTGGGTAGTTTAGTGGTAAACGCATACACAACCAGGGACCTTGATGGTACACAACTCCCATTCAAGAATACATGTGGCACAAAATGTTGGACACGTCGCAAACATTGCTTCTGTCCAGCTGTATCGCAACCACATTTCACTGAACCTGGCCCTACGTTTGGTTTTACGAAAAACATAGTAGTACATTTCTGATAGGAAAAGTTGTAGGTTTCGAAGAACACCCGTGTCATTCACGGTATAAATGTTAAAGTCTCACTGTGTATATCTCTACATGTTCATTTTGAGGGCTTTATCGAGAGCGCTTTCAGTTGAGGTTGGCGTCAGTCATCACCTGTGCTTATTATTTTGTCTCGCGCGCCCTCTGCTGTCCAAAAGTGTAACATCCGACACGACCAACCGCAATGTGTGTGTGGTCGTGTGATGGAGACGGACAGACAACAGTACACACGAGCTCCGTTAAGACAAGGACCAAATAATACCTCATCTGATTTTCCATAAATGTTCATTTTAAATATTGACGTTTTTCTTGTGCATCAAAATGAAATTAAGTCAGATTAAAAACCAAAACATTGTCAAGCAACAGTGATTTATTACATTCATCTTATCTCAAAAATAAGAGGCAGTTCAATCTTTAGCAAAGCAGGCGAGATCTCCAGGCGTCTGCAGGGTAATTACGGAGTGGATCTGGTAGCCTTGATGACCACTGAGCTGTCCGTGATCAGAGTACCGAAGAATTCGATCATGAACTTGTTCTTCACTTTGTGCTCGAAGAGGATGTACCTCACACCGGGGCCCATAGCCTGAGAACGTATGGGAAACCTACACACACACACACACAATTAGGTAAGAGACCACACATTAACTCCAACAACACTGCAAAACACCAGTTTAACTCTACATTTAACCATATGCACTTATAGGGGAATAACATTTTGCCGCTTCAGATATTTGAGAACTAGCCGCAAAATGGCTTCATACGAGTGTTTTTGCAAGGACGTAAAGCTAATTAGGTAACGGGACGTTGCGTCTGGCTGCTCGTTTGCGCGTCACCTGTTTCCAGGTGTGCGAGTAGTTCTCCAGGTCCTCTGTGGGAGTGCAGTGGTGCTCCTTTATGACCGTCTGGTGATCAGCGGCCAGCAACTTCACATGAAGCTCATAGACTGAAGCGTCAAGCTGACTCTCCTCATACCTACACACACACACACACACACCACAGGACTTTACTGTTACAAAACGCTTCACTGACAAGTCACTCAAACGCAAGTTAAGTTGCGTGTTAAGAAATTCATTACCCTGCTTAAAGCAGAACTCAGAGCATCGGGGAGAAACAGGATGAACTCCCACGTTTCTCAACTGACGGCAACCGACTCACTTCCCTTCAGCCAACAGTGGTTAGTACGGGTTATATGACTTCTGATATGGACACTAGGTTGTGTGTGTCGGTCTCATGCTTCACAACATCGATTAGTAAGACATGCAGGTGAATCAACAACCCGATTTCCGCATGAAATTATACACAAACATGCACAATCTGCACTTGGTTGATTCTTCATCCCGAATAATGTGTTTACTTAGTAGCAACAACAAAAAAGACTACCACAAATGTAGCAAATAAAATGAACTTTCATACCTCCTTATATTTACATAATATCATCTGGTTATAGAACAAGCACTCATAACTCACCAGTCATCAATGACGATGTCTGGCTGGAACGTGTCTAGTAGATCATCCCACAGACCCTCAGCCTTCAGGTCAATCTGCTGGGACATAGAAAACCACCTGGGGAGGGGAGGGGGGGGGGGGGGGGGGGGGTTTAAAGTGAATCTGTACAAGAACGCCAGTGTTGTACACAAACGCAACAAAAGCACCTTTAAGGCTCTATAAAACTGGACTGAGCCAATATGGACTTCTAAGATTATTGCAGGACTGCCCATATTTACACCACCACAGAAAAGACCTCAGTTCCCACACCTGTCCCCCGTCCCTGTCCCGATAGTTTGTTCCTCTTCCTAACACTCATCATATCAGTACACAGGAGGAGGGCTTCATGGTGACCTCTATCACAGTATCTTCAGACACTAATGAAGATTCTGTGTAAATAACTGAAATGGACCAAAACCATCATCACCTGGCTACAAAAGGGGAGAGTTCAAAAACACCAGACAAAATCAAGCCAGTGTGAACAGAAGAGGAGAGAGATTAGTCTTCCTGACGGTCACGCACACCCAGCCCATGTTTGCCTGCTTTAGCATGGCACTTAACAGATCAAACAAGCTAAATATCAAAACAATGGGACTCCCCAGGTTTCAAGACTCTACTCACACACCCTCCAACTCTAATCCTAAGGGCACCGCCGATCACCACACCTTACCTGAACTGTGGCAAATGGCAGATCACCACACCTGGAGGAATACCACTTGTGTCATACGGCAAACACTTCTGTGCTGGTCGTCCAACCTGTGAAATCACCTGAAGCAGAGAGCCAGGGTGCCAAGATTTACTGACCAGTGACAACACAGCTAGTACACACATACACAAAACCAACGAGGACTTTCGAGTACGACAGAGGGCATCACTGTTAATCCACAGTCAGCTCAAAACACGAGGAGACTTTACAATGGACTTGGTGTGGCCATTTGTATGACTTGTTCTTGAAAAGCCTGAGGTTTACCTGTCGGTTCTACCTGTGGCGGGCCGCCGCCTGTAGGGGGCGCTCCCGTAAACTCGCGCTCGGGCGGCGGAGTTTCGTGGGTCACGTCTGTAAAACCACAACAAAAATCAATCAAATCAAATCAAATATATTTGTATATTGCTTTTCACAACACATGTCACAAAGCAGCTTTACAGGATTTACAAGTTTTATCAATCAATCAATTAAATTCAATCATGACGAAATCAAGTCAGTCAAGACTGACAACCACATAAAACCTCAATCCCCAAAAAACATGTACAGGCAACGAATAACCGGAGGCAGAAATACATTTGCTGCTAGCCAGCCAGCTAAAAAAAACCCACTGAATTTGCTTGAATGTTGTAGCTGGCTAGCTAACGTAGCTAGTTCAAGAAAAAAAAAGTTTTCTACAAATCCTAAATCTTGATCAAAAACCCAGTTGTCAAAATGTAGCAGTTGCCTCGAAGAATTGTGGCATGAGCTTTAAACGTCTATAATTCACACCAAGATTATTAGACCGTTTCTAAATGCTAAACTGAATCAATTGCGTCCAGCTGGCGCAACATCAGCTGGTAATATAGATCAGATCCTCTTTTTAAACTCGATCTCATAAAAGGATTAAAGACAGACATCCAGTCCATTCATCTATCTATGCGCATGGGCCAGATAAGCCATTTCAAACGAGTATTTTAAGATACCCCATGCACGCGAGTTCACGGGCCGTTTGCACGTTAAAGTCCCGGTAACGTCCCCGTATACCGTGGGGGTTTGGGGGTTCTTCACCAAGTTCCGCTCCAAAGGTCTTTTGTCGTAGACGGTTTTTCCCAGTCCACGCTGTCGGGCATGGGGACCCCGTTGGCGCCCAGGTGCCCACTCCGAATCGCACTTAAGTTTCCACTCTGCCTCCATCAGAGATGTGTCCGCTGTACTGCACAAGCAGGAAGAGGGAGATGGAGGTGTAGTTTATCTACACCTGCCCCACCCACCATACCAGCAAAACCTGCCATCACCACCTGATGACAAGCGCCGCAGGTGGCTGTGTGTCCCCACACCTTAAAGGGGGGGGTTCCTCTAGCTGAGGGTGTAGCAGAGATTCAGTGATTGTTATACAACATGCAGAATCTTATTATATTAGAATCTCAGAATTATTTTGCTCTTATGGCAAAAAAATGAGAACATTTTAACAAACTAGCAGACAGTTTTAGAATTGACAGCCCTGCTCCTCCCCAACTTTAAGCCAGTAAAGATAACTGGGGTTCAAAGATTATTCTCTGTGCATGCCACACCTACAAAACCTACATTCCTATATGTTGAACTGTTGCGTTGTCATGGACTCCGAAGCGGGTTGCCCACTGCCACGAGACTGTTAGTGTTTTGTTATTTATTTAGGTCTCCCTTTAGTTCGTTTATACCAGTGCCCTATAGAGAGAGTCGCCACAACGGAAGTTCAAAAGGCTTGATGGTCACGTGATTCACGGAAGGCTTCAGATAGTTCCAGGAAGTTCAATTTGAGCGCATAAACACACTGCGATTTGAGGATTATTGTGAACATATAGCGACCAACTTTAGGCTAATGTTACAGCACATTGCTGTTTAATGCTTTGATTGTTTAATAATTGTTATATATTACGTTCATTTATATATTTAGAGGGACAGGAAGGGGTGAGAAATTCAGATTAGATTAATTTTCTAACATTAACATATCTTTAAATCATGGTGATTTCTGTAATCCCATGGTATTGGGGACCTAAGTAATCTAAATGTCTAATGTACATTTTCTGACAGAAGGAAATTTTTCTTTGACTTCATTGTGCAGAAATCTGCTTTAAAAGGGTAAAACACATTACATTTACATCCAGACAGTATATGACATATTAAAATACATTGATACATTGATAAATTATCTCGTATATATATACGAGATATTTATATTTATAAATTATCTTGTATATATATATATATATATATATATATATCTTGTATATATATATATATATATATATATATATATATATATATATATATATATATATATATATATATATATATATATATATATATATATCGTGATATCGATCGTGTTGTTTGTGTAGTGTCCACCGTGGTTTGCTGTGCTGCATGGGGATGCTCCAATGGATCCGAGAAAGGAGCAGAAATGTATGGTTTCCCCCACTGATACTGAGAGGAGAAAAAAATGGTTGTCTCAACTAAGCAGGAGCAATCTTACCCTCACTAAAGATTACAACAGCAAATATATATGCGAGGTAATCATCAAACACTGCATTTGCACTTTTCACAATAAACACACTATTGGAAAGCTTAATGCCTGATTTATTAAAATACAGAATAGTGAACAAAAAAAATCAAAGACTCCAGACAGACTCGGGTGCAGGTTGAGGGTGCTATCTAGTTGCAGGCTCTGGTTTATACATTGTTCATGGTGTTTGACTCTTTTGACATACCACTGTGAATGTGTTCTGTGAATCAACATACAGGATGTTTTGTAATTCATGATGTAGAAAGGCTTGGTGAGCTGTGCTGGGTTATGCACTGTGCTTGCTCTGATGAGCCGTTCCTGTTCTCTGGGTATAAAGCCTAATTAGATTTAAATGGATGTTAGAATTACTATGCAATCAGTAATGGAAATGTTAGTTCTGCTAGAATAAATTTTGGTTAATAATAGATAGAAAGTACTTAAAGTCAAATGAAACAAAGAGTTAAGATAAAATATAATGAAACATAATGACATAAGGTAAGTGCAGTGCTGGAGAATCAGAGGGAACCGTGTTTAATCTGAGAGAACTGTGTTTAATCTGAGCCAACAGTCTGGCCAAATTAAAGCATGTTTAGTTTTGATTTAAAACCATCCAGGGTCGGGGCTCCTCTGACAACTGGTTCTACTTAAAAATAAGATAACAGCTAAACGCTGCTTCTCCATGCTGAGTCTGTACCTTAGGCAGAACTAATTGACTAGTTCATCTGAGAGTTCAGCCTGACATATAACGCAGCAGCATGCAGATTGTATCTTCCTCACCAAAGATAACCAATAACATAGAGATTGTTTTGTTTTATTTAATGAATTACTTTATTATAGCTCTATAGAAATAGATAAATGAAGGATTGATGATCAGGATTAATACTAAAACAGATATTTTGATCTATTTATCTGAACATGTCTCTCACTGTATATTTACAGATGGGATCAGTGATGCTATGTGTATGTCCACAACCAACGTATTATATATGCTACCTACAGGAGGCCTTGCTAATGTCTTAATGAACAAAATAAAATTAACAATTGACTAACTGCATATCCACCACTTATCGAACGATCCAGTAGCTACAGTCAATGTAGACTGACTTATCTTGTCAGGGCCTTTCCGTGCGGGTGTAGACAATTTTCATGTGTGATCTGACACCTCTGATCCACAAGATGTTTTCATATATTGCATTGCCAATCATTTGAATTTTTAAACATTTTGGACCATTTTGAAAGGGAAACATTTGAAAGGCAGGGGAAGTGTAAAGAGTGAGGTGTGTGTAAGAAGCCAAATGCAAAGGTGTGTGTAAAAAAACCCTGGGAAACACTCAAACCTGCATGTGGCAAAGATTATGCTACAGTTTCATACCCAAACACAAACCTTTATTTAATCTTAGACTTAACACGCAATTTCCTATCACACCACAACACTCTCACACACAATGGCACAGCATTACCGCCATGTTGAATGTGAGTGATTGAAGTAACGGAACAGAGAGAAATAGGCACCCACCACAAGGGGGCACACATGATGTCTTTCAATCAGTGTTCCCATATCAGCACCACTGACACGTAGTCTTTTTTGTTTACATACCGTCTATATTCTGTTAATATATATAGATATTTGTCTCTGCTCCTACAGTCTTGGCCCAACTCTGCATTCTGTAACTGCTTCAGTGAATCTCTTAATGATAATAAGTAGACATAATTGGGAAGGTTTTCATTTGACTGCTATTATGTTTTCACAGCATATTTGTGTGAGTATGTCTGTGTCAATCCTGGAGGTATTTTGTGAATCTAAATGAGGTGTGTTTTCCGTGCAAGTCTTGCATGTTTATGAGTACGGGAGTGTGGTTTTTTTGATGGCACTGTGTGTTTTTCAGAGCATTTGAATGTCTCTGTGTTAAAAGTGTTTCCATTAGCATATTTTATGTTTGTAAAATAATCATTTGGTGGTTGTGTTTGTGAGTCTCAGAAGAGGAGGTATTGTGTACACTGTGTCACACATGTGGAGTGTGTTGCATGTGTGGGGTGTGCGTGTTTGGTCAGGGATTAGGACTGTGTGAGTGATTGGTGCTGACAGCAGTCTGTGTATTACTGGCTGGGCAGGAGATTAAACCCGTTCTTTTTAGACTCTCTAATCTGGATTATCTGACCTAGTGTGCCAGCACTGACGTGCTCCACTCCCCCTCTCTTTCTCTCTCTTTCTCTCTTTCTTTGTCACCTCACTCACCCTCATCCTCCTCCATCTTTCCACCCTTGTTTCCCCCTCCACCTTCTCCACCTGTTCTTTCTCTCCATGTATTTCATTTCTTCATCTTCACACTGCATGGACTGAGTGTGTCACTGTGAGTGCAGAGAAGAGCTATTTGTAAGAGGGTGTGTGTGTGTGTGTGTGTGTGTGTGGTGTGTGTGGTGTGTGTGTGTGCGTGCGTGTGTGAGCACACGCCTGTGGATTAGAGGATAGTCCACTTCCATAATTGCTCCAGTGACTGTGTAGCTGGTGGTTGCCAGATGGATACCCCCTCCCCCGATCTGTCTCTCTGCACCACCCCAACCTGTCTCTCTGCACCCCCATCCCCCAATCTCTACATCCTCCAGAAAACCTTTTCATGAACAAGTATACAAATATCACATATGCTATAAAAACAAGCTAACAACATCTGTTTCTCCATCTATGCATATGGACTGAGGAGATAAGACCACAAGTCCACTAATGTCCACTACTGTCCACAACTCCACAAGTCCACTAATGTCCACTACTGTCCACAACAAGTCTACTAATGTCCACTACTGTCCACAACTCCACAACAAGTCCACTAATGTCCACTAGTTCACTAATGTCCACAACTCCACAACAAGTCCACTAATGTCCACTATTGTCCTCAACTCCACAACAAGTCCACAACTTTACATTCCTTAAACTAGTTTTTAAATAAAAAACAAAGTGGTCTGTTTATTTAATAACAAAGGGCATATTTATTTTAAAAATGTATAAAGTTTTGTGTAAGGTAATGACTGACCATTGTATACACTGTAGTTAAAAACATAATTCAATAACAGAATTTAAAATCAATCAGATTATTCACTATAAAATGTATAAATATCTACATTGCTTTTTCTGCCTCACTTCCAATCCTATATGAACGAACATTAGCATCAACGATCATTAAGATCATTAAGATAATTCAGGTAATTATGATAAAGCTCTTGTTCATCAGGAAACAAGATGCAATATGTTAGTTCCTAGATCAGCTGTGGATCTTTACCCTGAACACAGAGCCCTTGCGTATCAAGCAGAGTATACATGTCTGCCTGACGAACACTGTTAATGTGGTTGGACTTTCAGTCTTGGATTCTGGGATTTGTAATTTTAAGGAAATGTTATAGAATCCTGTACAAAAAGAAACAGTTTTCCCCAGTTTACCGCAAATAAATTAATGTGGGTCACACACCGTTATCAAACGTGACATTTTTCAGTTGAGGTGTGTTGTGGACTGTCATGGACACACTCAAATTTGACCCACAATGATGTCACTTCCTGTTGTGTCATATCCTTTTTCCACCATTCTTTCTAATTCTGCTTGAAACAGCCATCTTTTCCAATGTCTCTACAGACATATTTACCCTTATACACACATCCATATACACACATATTTACCCTTATACACATATATTTACCATTATACACACACCCATATACACACATATTTACCCTTATACACACCCATATACACACATGTCTACCCTTATACACACATATTTACTCTTATACACACCCATATACACACCCATACATCCTTATACACACCCATATACACCCATAAACACACATATTTACCCTTATACACACCCATATACACCCTCATCCACCCATATACACCATATATATATTTACCTCTCCACTCATCCAAGCATCCACCTACCATACCCTTCCCTCCACCACCCTTCCCCACAATGCCAGACTGCACCTTCTTCATCCATCTTCATTGCTCCTACCACGGGATGTCCAACTGTCCTGAAGTCCTGATGTCCAACTGTCCTGAAGTCCTGATGTCCAACTGTCCTGAAGTCCTGATGTCCAACTGTCCTGATGTCCAACTGTCCTGAAGTCCTGATGTCCAACTGTCCTGTGTGTTGTTCTTGCCCTCTCTGTCCCTCAATTATCTCTGTGCTGGTCTTTCTCTCCCATTCATGAGAAATCACTTTTTCCCCCTTTTATCCTGGACTAAGAGTCTTACTTTTCAGATAAATATGATTAATCTGCCCAGCTCTCTCTCTCTCTGTGTGTGTGTGTGTGTGTGTGTGTGTGTGTGTGTGTGTGTGTGTGTGTGTGTGTGTGTGTGTGTGTGTAAAACTGCTTATGACTGACAGTGTGGAGCATTTTAAACCAACAAAGTCTATAACACCACCAAACATTGCCAAAACAACAACAATATTTATTTATTTTTGTTGGTGTTGTTACATTAAGTGAAAAACAATAATTATTTTTATTTCATGATCAAAAGTTAATTTAACAAAACGAATGTATTATCTTATTAGTCTCTGATTTTTTTATAAGTCTAAAACCAAATAGATTTCGATTTTGCCTAAAATAAATGTTGTCTAAAATAATTAGTGTACTCACGTACTGTTGCACTAACTTGAAATTTGAAATTGGTTAGAACGTTTAATATTTAAATTTATATAAAGAGAGTTTGTGGAAAATGAATTCTGGGAGGTATGAATATGTCCTATCGGGGACGAATATATCATCACAGAGTTAGCCTACGTCCTACAAAGCATTAACGGAAATATGACACATAAGCACTCTTTATTGAACTGTATATTCAGTGTATTTGAATCTGATTTAACATCAACTGTAGGTATGAAATTCCAACAATGAAATAACGCAGAAAGCGAAATATATTAGGCTAACTACGTTTGCCTTAAATTTACAGAATGTTTTCTTTTTAAAGGAAAACACGTAACGTGCTCAATTTGCACAATACTATATTATTATAGTATAGTATAGAAATATTATTTAGTGAGTGAAATAGAGCTCACACACAATTGCGATATCGAAACATTTGCTTAGCGTGACAATTAGTTCATATTAAACATGTGGGAGGTGAAAGGCCTGCTCCACTGTCAACCCATGTACCAGAGAGAGAGAGAGAGAGAGAGAGAGAGAGAGAGAGAGAGAGAGAGAGAGAGAGAGAGAGAGAGAGAGAGAGAGAGAGAGAGAGAGATGTGTGTGTGTATTGGAGTTGATTAGCTCTTCTCTTCCTTATTACACGCGGCGTCTCGCTCCCGTCCGGTTTCATAACGCTCTTCAATCATAGGAGAACCTATAGATCAGCTCGTGAACTTAAAATAAACTTTCTCCTACACTTTATACTTATTTCCCCATTTGTAGTGAAACTTTACATAATCTGCACGGTAGAGATTGTTTAATTCCGCTCGTAGTTAGACAGGAGCAGCGTTGAAAACGTCTACAGGTGTGTGGCGCGCATTCCAGCAGAGCGGCTCGTCCCGCAGCGCACGCGGGGCCCTCGGGGCACGAGCGTTCCCCGGACGGCGCGCGGCGTCACTGAGCGCGAGCGGCAGAGAGGCAGGATTTGAGAGTCACGTCCATTCTGAGCATGATGTCCTACATAAAGCAAACTCATTACGCAGTGAACGGGTTAACTCTGTCCGCTCCGGGCATGGACCTGCTACAAACCACGCTCGGCTACCCAGGTGAGTTAAAAAACTTAAATAACTCAATGTCATAGTCGTTTGTAGTTTTAGTGCGTCTGTACGCTTTTCGAATGGAAATTATATATTACTGAGCATTTAAATATAATAATCACAAACGAATAAAATCACAATTTAAAACAAATGCATAAATAAATAAATCCATCATGCAATTTTAGTTTTCTACTTTTCTTTTAAAATATTTTAATGTTTGGCCCAAGGCGGAGTTTGTGTAATGTTTATTATCTAAGTTTTAATATTTCGCTTTATGTCATTTTATTATTTAAAATATAGCCATCGCGACATGAACATCTCCTAAATAGGAAAACGTATTCACTTGCATAGCATATTCTATGTTATCGTCTAACAAAACCTCTACATGTTTACTTGAACTTTTGGTCCAATATATGGAAAATGTCCAAGTTCAGTGAGACGAAAGGCGAGCAGCCCTCGCCAGGACCTCGTGGTCCTATTTCAGTGGAATACAATTCCTATTGTTTATGTTAATCATTGAAACACATGTTAAATATTTCCATGTGAATAAAAACAATTAATCTATTTAATTGCAACTTTAATGCGACTGATGCACTCGAAGAAGCAGTAAAATATTTGTTCTTCTTTTACGACCAAATGTAAACGATATTAGAACGGTAAATTATACCCAATTCCTTCTGCTAAAGTTGGAAAAGTAAAAAAAATATAGCGCCCTGTTCGTGTGAAATATATTCTGACACCACCGACTCTCTCGGGACCTGCGGTGGAGCCGGAACCTCATACGGACCGTTTTTACACAAGAGCAGGAGATTTGCGATATCAGAATTGCTACATATATTTTTATTGATAGATTACGTCGCTTTAAAGATACTACGTCACTGCATTACGAGCTTTTCATAAACAATTTATTTTCATAAACAAATATTTTCACCGCTAACAACTAATACAGAGCTTGTATTTCACAGTATGGACACATTATTACACATCTGCGCATCTCTCTCTCTTTCTCTCTCTCTCTCTCCCTCTCCAGCCACTCCGAGGAAGCAGCGTCGCGAGCGCACAACGTTTACACGCACCCAGCTCGACATTTTAGAGGCTTTGTTCACAAAGACGAGGTACCCCGACATCTTCATGAGGGAGGAAGTGGCGCTCAAAATAAACCTTCCCGAGTCCAGAGTACAGGTGGGACGCCACGAAGTGCTGCTCACACCTGCTTGAGTGCAGATGAGACAGGAGTGCATCTGAGAACCGATTTCAGTGCATTTTAGCGCAGATGTGATTTCAGTGCATTTGGGTGCAGATGAGATTTGAGCACCTCTGAGTGTAGGAGACACACAGCAGATATCAGGGGAGAAACTGATTAAGGCTAACAGAGTAGAAATGAGACACTGTGTGTGCAAAAGGTGAAATATACTGTATGCTGCAATGAAATATGCGAAAGGTGAACTTTCTGATGAGACTTGACATCTGAGAACAGATGAAAACACTGAGATGAAGATAATGAAGTCAGATATACAGGTTAATTAAAAGGTGAATTAACACCAACCCAAGAATTATTTCAATTCTTAACAGATAAATGTGCAGTGTTGCCAATGACAAGACCTCCAGGGGGTGCTATTTCCTTGGTTTTAATTTTAATAAGATACTTTACTAAATAAGTGGTCTAATAACGTAAAGCTCAAAACCATTTCAGTTCCTATTTTGAGTTTTACCTCTCATTCCTCTCAAGAAAATCTCTATTTAAACTTTTTCCAAACATATTCCTTCACCCCGCCAGGTCTGGTTCAAGAACCGTCGTGCAAAATGCCGTCAGCAGCAACAACAGACCAGTGGCCAGCCCAAGCCCCGCCCCCCTAAGAAGAAGACCTCCCCACCCCCCGAGATGCCCTCTGAGCCCAGTGCTGGCTCCTCCTCTGTGGCGGCGACAGCTCCGCCCTTGACCGTGGCTCCCAGCGCCAACGTGGGCACCGCCCCCGTGTCAGTGTGGAGCCCCACGTCACTGTCGCCCCTCCCAGACCCCCTGTGCGGCCCTGGGACCCCCTGCATGCAGCGAGCCAGTGCATACAGCATGGGCTACGGCCAGGGCCCCTCCTACGGCCAGGGCCCCTCCTACGGCCAGGGCTACGGCTCCTCGCCGTACTTCAGCGGCCTTGACTGCAGTCCCTACCTGTCACCCATGACCTCGCAGCTGTCGGCCAGCGGGGGCGCTCTCTCGCCCCTCACCGTTCCCTCCATGGGCAGCTCCCTCAGCCACTCGCCCTCCCTCTCCTCCCAGGGCTACGGCACCTCCTCGCTGGGCTTCAGCGCCATCGACTGCCTGGACTACAAGGACCAGCAGGCCTGGAAGCTGAACTTCAGCACCATGGACTGTCTTGATCACAAGTTTCAAGTGCTGTAGAGAGAGAGAGAGAGAGAGAGAGAGAGAGAGAGAGAGAGAGAGAGAGAGAGAGAGAGAGAGAGAGAGAAAGGGGGAGAGAGAGAGAGAGAGAGGGAGACAGAGAGAGAGAGAGAGAGAGAGGGAGACACAGAGAGAGAGAAAGAGAGGGAGGGAGAAACAGAGAGAGAGAAAGAGAGGGAGGGAGAGAAAGGGAGACAGAAGGAGAGAGAGAGAGAGAGAGAGAGAGAGAAGAGAAAAATATATGAAATGAAAAATGTTCAGCTGGTAGTACTGGTTAAAAGTTTTAACACACACACACACACACACACACACACACACACACACACACACACACACACACACACACACACACACACACACACACACACACACACATTCTCTTAGCCCTGTCTACCTGCCCAGCTGTGCATGCTGACTGATATATTTCTACATGTTTGACGTCTAGACTCTAGGGATCAGTGTGTTGTGCTTGCTGGTGTTCATGTACTGTTATGTTAAGTTATGCCAGACTGTGTGCTGCTTCTATGCTAGATGAGTCGTCGTTAATTAAACTTCACGCTATTGCAATGCCAGGTGTGTTTCGTGTGTCTGTGTGTCGGAGACGCTCCACACATCCAGTGCGGTCTGGACGTCCTCCTGCAGATTTGAGCAAATACAGATACTATGGTTCCTCATCATCATCGCATAATTATGTCATACTAGATATTTTTAAACCAAATATTAATGTGAAAATGACCCAAATACTAGAATGGAAAAGTTGTACTAAAACGTGTGAATAAGGTTATTTGTCCACGTTTGTTTGTGGTAGTAATAGTTTGAAGTGGATCGTCATTATGTGTGAGTTTGGAGAGTTTGTTATGCAAGTTACTCTGAGTTCTAACTCCCCAATCAGCCATACTGTGCATTCAGAGTTCACAAGCGTGAATGTGTGTAGCTTTCTAAGAGAGGGTGTGTGTCCCAAGGTGGACATCTGGAGGTGACGGAGGGTCGTCACCATAGGGACACACAGGTGGCTTCGCCCAGCTGACTGGGGGTGTGGAGTTATTTTAGTCCATGACCACCTCAATCTCCTTACAGTCAACCCAACAGTAGCCTAAAACAATTAAAAGGGATTAAGTCCTTTCCCTGTAGTTGTCCTTTCTCTCTCTCTCTCTCTCTCTCTCTCTCTCTCTCTCTCTCTCTCTCTCTCTCTCTCTCTCTCTCTCTCTTTCTCTCTGTTCTACTGTTTATTTGCTCTCTCCAGCATTCTTCTGCATGTTGGGATCTGTGGTTATAAAATGAGGGGTTCTTACAACTACACTCTGAAGGGTGGCTGCTCTCAAGATAGGAAGTGGAGATAAGAAGTGAAAGGAAGTGTAGAGAGGAAGTCACAGGAAGTGAAGATGGGAAGTGACAGGAAGTGTAGAGAGGAAGTCACAGGAAGTGGAGATGGGAAGTGACAGGAAGTGGAGATGGGAAGTCACAGGAAGTGGAGATGGGAAGTGACAGGAAGTGGAGAGAGGAAGTGACAGGAAGTGGAGACAGGAAGTGACAGGAAGTGGAGACAGGAAGTGTAGTTGAGTTTGAAGTTTTGTTTGGTCTTACATGCCTGACCCGACTACACTGCCAAGTTCTACACTCTCCATTCTCCGCTTTCCTTTTTTCTACCTCTCTCCTGTTCCTCTTTTCTCATCCCTGATCATCTTAGTATTCACCTCTTTGTCCATCCCTTCTGTCCATCACTGTGAAACCTTTCCTTTCATTTGGTCTCTTTTATGGGAGGTGGTTTGTTATTCATCCTCTTCTCTGGGCTCCAGGATGCCAGCGCATGTGGAGCGTAGAACAGAAAACGTGACCCACAGACGCCCACGTTGGCTGAGCTACACGTTTCTGGCTCCAGTGACGTTACATAGCTCTATTCAGGTCAGAGCAGGATTAGGAAGCTCTTAGCATGTACAGAGGGGATGGAGAGAGAACGAAAACGAGAGAGATAGAGGGGGAGAGAAGGGGAGAGATAGAGGGAGAGATAGAGTGGGAGATAGAGGGAGAGATACATTATTATTACTTTTATATATTTAAAGAGGTAAGGCCATCTGTAGAGAAGATTTTTCATTGGTTAATACACCCAAGCCAAAAAATGTGTATTGTCTGTGTGGCTTGACGGTAAAAGCTGAGTTCTGACTGTAACTTGTTATTTGGTTCGAAAAGGGTCAACTACTACTACTGATAAAAACAACAATAACAACAACAACAACAACAATAATTATTATTATTAACTAGCATATTTGAAGCAAAGAAAACTCTCACAAAGGCAGACTCCACTCACCCCAACCCCACCTGCCCACCCGCCCAAAATGCAGCTTGGTGTAATGGTTGTGTTCATGGACTCCACTTCCACCGTCACACAGACAATCTGTAAAGTACACAAGAACATCTAAAAAGTAGAGAAACAAGCAATCAAAGGATGTAGTAGTTACAGATGAAGGACACTTCCAGTCTGCAACCACATGAGGGCGCTTAAGTTGCATTGGTTTGTATGAGACGGGGAACCGTCTCGTACAATGTCTGTCAATGTGCTGTCGTTTTTTACTAAAATTGTTTACAATCTTTGTAACGTTTAAGTTAAATGTTTTTCCATCTCCATCAGTCACTATTTTCTTTAAAAACGAATGGAAACGTAGCCGATTTATGACTAAGTTTGGAACTATTTCCTTAATGTTGGGAAGTCATTTCTTACCGCTGGTCACACTTCTCGTGGTTCCCCCCAAAAGAAAACAAAATCACTGAACACCGCACAGGAAACATTACTTTCAAATTTGGATGTATAACAGTACTGGAGAACATAAACCCTATCTATGAACCCTATCTACCCTATCATAAACCCTATCTATAGATCTATCTATCTATCTATCTATCTATCTATCTATCTATACTGGCTGACGAAAACAGAGCTCAACTTGTTCTGTGGCTTATTACAACATGTTCTAGCGACTATTTCCTGAGGCACCTTCAAATACACCAGTCTCCAAATACTTGACTCATTTCATTTTTTAATGAATGTTGTGACGTTGTCGGCACCGGGGAGCGAGTTTGGTCTTTATTCTCCGCATCATATCATATTTGGGCGATTAAACACACTGAATAAACAGCAGACGTAACTCAAAGGTTGCCTAGTGACGAATGCTGCAGGTGCGCAGGCGCAGTACGGCTCGTCGCACTGAAGGGGCAGCAGGTACCAGACACCTGTGGACTCCACTAGTGAGGAGAACAGAAGCGGCTGTTATATACAGGTGTATATAACAGGTGTGGTGATTATCATAAGTGGGTGTTTGAGAGGTGTGATGTGTGTGTGGAGAGGGCACATGAATTACACCACAAAGAATAAATGCTCAGATAACGTTAACGTTGCTTCCTGCGGGGGATGGATGGATGGATAGATAATTACTTTATTATTATAGATATCTTATTGATCCCAGGGGGACATTTCGGAACAAGTATACTGTTGTACTATCTAGAGAGGCTATTCTAACCCAGTCATTGGCCCATGGACGTAATTTTGTAATAAAAAGTGGGGGGACATGGATTCGTCGCTATTTAAATATTTGGTTTTAATCATAAAAACTGGGGGGGACCAAACCCGGCTTTTGAAAAAGTGGGGGGGACATACCCCCCCCCCCCCATTACGTCCGTGCATTGGCCCTTTAGACAATAAACTTTGGCAAGTCGTCTAAATCTCATACAGTGAAACGGGAGACACGTGTAGCCCAAGTAAAGGTGTTTGGAAATTCACTATGAGAAAAAAAGGTAAACATGAGAAGAGGCGCACGCGTAGCAGCCCTGCAGACAGCGCGTGCACGCATCATTTCACGTAAGAGTGCTGATGTCAGTCGTGCACTTGCAACACAGATGCATCATCACATCGCGCGCAGGTCTGAACGAGTGTGGACCCTCCACGACAGACGTGAATAAATGCCAAGCACGGCTAATGTTTCAGGCGTGGCATTTCCCCCGGACTTCGGCTATCGTATAAAACGAGGAGAGAACACAGCCTCGTGGCTTAGAGTGAATTCTCCGCTTTAAGAGTTGAGGACTACGTTTGTGAGCAGGACAGTCGATCGGGCTCCGGTCTTCTCCATAATGTATCTCAGATACATACCTGTATGTCTGGTTCTGCTGCTCGCGATGGTGCAGAACACCTGCGGGCTCTCTTGCTTACCCTGTGACGACCTGAAATGCCCCGAGATCTCCTGCCCCGGCGGCAGAGTGCAGGATCCGTGCGGCTGCTGTTTGGAGTGTGCCAAACAGAAGAACGAGCTTTGTGGCGGACCTTTCCACACACGCGGCAAATGTGACCGTGGGCTGGAGTGCGTGAGGAGGGGACTCTTCTTTCACGGCTCTAGAGTTTGCCGAGGTACCTCCCTATTCTCTTATCTTGCAATTTACAAACAGCTCTAGGCAGCTTAAGCAGCACTGAACGCTTTCTAGAAATGAAAAGACTTGTAATACAAAACGTACCTATTTGCTAAAGCAAGCATTCCCGTAGGTGACATTCGCAAGGCGGAGACGTCCAGGTGTTAAATGCACCTTCACGCAATGGTGCAAATGTTTGCGTGAGCTACGTTTTTCCGTTTTAGCCGGCGGCGCCGTCAGACTTCACAAGCCGAGTTTGTCCTTTGTTTGAACTTGCCGCTACGTACACTTGTTGATACACGAGAGGTTATTGAGTTATTATTAGGCTCCAGAATTAATGGGAACAAACAAAATTAGCTGGTTTTTTTCTGCTTGTGACCTGCGAGTTGAATCGTGTGCAAAAAATAAGAGAAAGAAAAACCGGCTACGTCAGTAGCAGAACCCGTTCCGGTTTTACGAGGCCTCTGGCGTTATTTTTTATTGGGCCTCTGGCGTTTTGCCTGAAAAACAATATACACGAGAACGCATTGCTAGCGGCAGACGTGTCCTGACTAACTGTTATTCACCTGATGAAGCACAGCTCATAGTTTTAAGATTAGTCAAACTGTTTTCTAGAAAGCCTGTAGGTTGTAAACCCCATGACATTCATAGGCAAACATCTGATGTCGTTTCCTCGGCATACATAGACAGTGCATGCAAGACACTAGTATAAACTCGTAAGAGGGAAAACAGGACGTCTGCTAAATAATGTGAATGTAATGCAGATTTAAAACGTTCAAACGCACAGTTATGACCTTGTGTAATTAGTTGACACATTAAATTCACAAGAAATGACTGGTGTTCGTGGAACAGAAATGACTGGTGTTCGTGGAACAGAAATGACTGGTGTTCGTGGAACAGAAATGACTGGTGTTCGTGGAACAGAAATGACTGGTGTTCGTGGAACAGAAATGACTGGTGTTTGTGGAACAGAAATGGCTGGTGTTCGTGGAACAGAAATGACTGGTGTTCGTGGAACAGAAATGACTGGTGTTCGTGGAACAGAAATGACTGGTGTTTGTGGAACAGAAATGACTGGTGTTTGTGGAACAGAAATGACTGGTGTTTGTGGAACAGAAATGACTGGTGTTCGTGGAACAGAAATGACTGGTGTTCGTGGAACAGAAATGACTGGTGTTCGTGGAACAGAAATGACTGGTGTTCGTGGAACAGAAATGACTGGTGTTCGTGGAACAGAAATGACTGGTGTTCGTGGAACAGAAATGACTGGTGTTCGTGGAACAGAAAGATCAACTTGTTCTGCTTTCTCCTTCCCTTCGGTCCTGAAATGGTACCTGTTTCATGATCTGATATCTCCAATACCATCACTGACGTGATACAGCACGTCCAGAAGACAAAGCAACACATATAAACAGTAAGTGTGTGTGTGTGTGTGTGTGGGAGGGGGATTAGTGCTTGACATGATGAGCTAAACTTGTACGCTGAATATTTCTGTTGCCTCCAGCAATTGACTACTGGTTAAAGCACAAGGCCGACGTGGCCCACACACGCTGAGCGAGATCAAACATGAGCGTTCTACCAGGTGAGTAACGGCACCAGTCCACACTTGCACCAGTCGTATTCAAGCTCGGGATTATTCATTTTCATAAAGGACACTAGAGTTCTAGTGATGTATGTGTGTGTGTGTGTGTGTGTGTGTGTGTGTCTGATCAGCGTCACTAATGATCCTGCCCTCTCCACAGGGGAAGAGGCAGAGATAAGTTCTTTGGGAGCAGAGGGTGGAGGTCTCTTCAGGAAGAAGGTGGAGGTCTCCAGGAAGAGGGTGGAGGTCTCTTCAGGAGTTCTTCTGTATTATATTTCCCCCAGCTTTTTTTCTCAATTACCAAATTCCATTTCTTCTATTTTTTCAGTTAATAGGGATTTTATTTACATATTTTAAATATATCATGGATGCATTTTTGTTAAAATAAACAAAGTATTCAAACATGTATAATAATTTTCTTTCAACATAGCACAAGTTATACACAAGTATAACACCCTGCTTCCCCAAGTGTCTGTCCTGACTGAAGTCATCCAGTGCTTCAGTAAATGACACAAATGCTATTTCTGTAGATTTTATCCAAAATATATCAGAACAGGATCCCAAATATCATGAACGGCATTCACATTAAAATGTAATCAACATGTCAAGCAGTCTAGAGATACATGTCAAAAAAACCTCCAGCAACACGTTTGTTTATCTGTAATCCACTATAATGAAACATTTCCTTGTGCAGAATATTAAACATGCAGTTTTTCTTAGATTTGTAGACCATATTATTATTAGGTACCCAGCAATAATCGCCAGGGGTCCACACTTACAGTATCTGTTTGCATTGTCAGTTGTCACTATGACCGCAAAAGAAACGAGAACTGTACACTCTTCAAAGCCCGTAGATTGAATGATACATTTATCTGGTGTATAAATTTGAATATTATGTAAACACGTCCTGTGAGGAACGTAAACTGGTTTCACTTCCTAGAACTTCAGAAGCATTTCAGAAGGTCTGGGTGAGAGGTGAAATGTGTGAGAGCGTGTGAAGACGGTCAAATACGTGTGTCTCACGCTCAATGCGTGAGAGTTGGCAACTCTGCTACTATAAGTACACAATTAAAATGGTAATGTTTACTGATAATGTTGGTGATAGAGAAGGGGTATGTTGGTAATGTTGGTAATGGAGAAGGGGTGTAATCAGGGCTTAATTTGAGCCGGATCCTGCCGGAACAGGATCCGGGAACTCTTTCATTTTGAAGGGTGCGTTCCAGGAACTGTCTGCCTCGATCCGGTAACTTTCAAGCCTACTAATTATAAGTTATGAAGAAATCTGTCTGAGTTGAACCAATTAATTGAACAAATAATTCTATAAAAGACATTTTTAAACACAAGATCCACATTCCTAAATCACATAAGAGCTCTCCTTTTTAGCGATGTCTTTCCGTGTCTCCCCTATAAAGCTAGTTATACTTTTGTGAGTGACCGTAGCGCGCGACTCCGCACACCTCGCGCGCGTCACATTCTTTGCAGTGTCCTCCTGAAACGATATGTGGTAGTATAAAGAAACACCCCTCAAACACAGGGGGAGGAACATTTACCTGACCAATTTTAATGTTGTATTGTGTTTCAGATTTGAAAAGTGCTGGAATTTAGGCTAAAGTACTTGAAAATGCACTTAAAATGCACTTCTGCAATTAAAACACTTATAAAACACACGTAAATAGTTCTGGAAGTTCTGTTTACTGGGAGCAAAAACAGTCCGAGTTTCGAACGTAACATGGACGTGGCTTCGGTCTTGAGAAGAGGGTGGAGTTGGATGTGGGCGGGGTTGGATGTCCAACTCCGCCTTCCTGCAGGCTGCAGCGAGAGGCCTCTCGCTTTGTCAGTTATCGCCGATGGGGCGTGGCTAATGAAGAGACGTCTGTCTCTCGCGCGATCCGTGCCACTAATTTGCATGAGAGATAAAAAAACAAATAGCACGCAGAGTAAATAACCTTCTAACCTTTGAAAATCAGTCCCGAAAACAGAGCGCCGATTATGCACACAGTCACAAACAAGACTGACCGAGTGGTGTGTGTCGGTGGTCAGAAAACAAACCACAATATAGCCGCAAGCGGCGATTGGCGGGTTCACACACCAATAGGCATTTTGGCCTCAATAGGCAAAAGGAAGCCCAAAAGGTCCTTTAGACCTAAAAGTGAAAAAAAAGCTGTTTGGGTTTGGCCAGTGTGTGCTCTACAGATGTAGAGTGTGATGACATCTGTGTGTGTCAGAAAGGGAGACACAAAAATAGCACATCTGGCTATGGCTGCATCTATGTGAACAGTATAGGAAGGCCTGCACTTGTCTATACATGATTGGGCCTGTATATTACTGACAGAGAGAGATTGAGGGAGCCAGAGACTATGCTTAGTTAATTCACTCCTTGTACACGTAGCACGCCTAACATGACTGCCTGTGTATTCAAAGTATGAATGTAGTCTGCAAAGCCTGGCATGACTGACATGACTGGCATTACTGACATAACTGATATGACTGGCATGACTGGAATGACATCACTGGCATGACGAACAAAATTAACATGACTGATATGACTGACATAACTGGCATGACTGTAATGATTTGAAGATTTGACTGACATGACTGGACTGACATGACTGATATGACTGACATGACTTACATGACTGGCAGAACATGACTGGCATCACTGACATGACTGATATAACTGACATGACTGGACTGGCATGTCTGATATGACTGACATCACTGGTATGACTGACATATACTATACATATACTATAGATATGCATACAAACTATACATACATTTAGGTAGAAGTGTGTGTGTGTGTGTGTGTGTGTGTGTGTGTGTGTGTGTGTGTGTGTGTGTGTGTGGTAGTATATGTATTCAAACTATGACAACATATACTAATACATACATACATAAGTATACATAGAAACTATACATACATATAGGTATAAAGGTGTGTGTGTCTGTGTTTGTGTGAGAGAGAGACAAAAAAGAAGCCAAATATCAGTTTGTATAAGCATGTGTTAGTCACTGAGATATGGGTGGGTATGGCTAGGGAAGTGTCAATTGTGAATGCTATAGGAAGGCCTGCTTGTGCCTGTATGTGTGTGTGCCTGGTTAATAGACACAGAGAGATCTAGGTAGCCAGAGCAATGTTTACTTAGGGCACAGAGATGGGAGGGGGAATGTGGGTGAGAGTGTGAGAGAGACTGAGAGTGTGAGTTTCAGCTTGCGTGCGTGTGAGAAGGAGAAGGTGACAGAGGGACTTTACATGCATTCTTATGCATTGTATATAATACTGCACTGTAGAGCCATACGATAACCGATTTAGATGAAACTTGACAAATTTGTTCAGGATGGGATTCTGAATGGGCTTGTGCATTTTGGTCAGAATTGGGTAAAATATGAAAGAGCTTTAAGAATATGAATTTTATATGTATCGATGCTGTCCATTAAAAAAATATTTAGCAGGTATAAGTGTCCTCAAATCCAAAATCTTTGGATTGTTTTTTGATTTCACACTCTGTAGAGTATTATAAGACTTTGCTTGACATGATAGTATGAAAATCCTAGGAGGAGTATGAAAAGTGATGATTTCAAACTATTATTAACTGTAAATAAACTGTGCATTTTTTAATAGGACATGTAATGGGAAAGTTGTTCGCACTACTGCAAGGAATCAAAAGAGTCCAATTGCATGTTCCCAAGTGGAATTATGTAGGGGATACACTTGCTTTTTTTGCAATAGCGCCCCCCAGTGGCCAATCGACACCCGGCTGGATTATGTCATAGGGGGCGTGCACTTGTCCACACCCAAGAGGTTTCGTGCAGATCGACCAATGGTAAGCCTGTCAAACGCGTGCCGATCACTGATTGGCCGATTACGTCAGCCATTTTGGAAGTATGGCATGTCTGCTTTAGGACCTGGTTTCCAGAGGCCCATAGATGATGTCTGTCAAGTTTCATGTGGATCGGCCAATCTGAGTGCATGGGGCAAATTTTTGCATGTTATAGCGCCCCCTAGCAGGTGAGGTATGGCAACCACTGCGAGCTGCCCCAGACCCTCACACGGAAGCTGTCTGTGAAGTGCCATCTCATTACATGCAAGTTTTCTTAAGTTAGAGTTCCATTTGTGCAAAATTTACTATTGAATTTACGCCCCCTGATTTGATTGGCTTATACTGACTAGGTAGTGAAGAAATTAGCATTTTTGTTGGATACATTTTAAAGTTCAGACTCTTCTGAACGTTTTGATACCACATATGTGCACGTATGTGAAAAATCCAGGGACTAGTTCGCGCTCAAAGATGTGTGTGATTTTGCACATTATGCAAATTAACTCGAAATCTAAGTGGGCGGAGCTTAATGGTTGTATATTAATTGTCCTATTGAATTTAGTCAAGGAATGCATAGGAACTGGAATTTTGGTTCTAGGACCTACGGTGTAGGAGATATGGACAAAAAGTCAATATGGTCTGCTATAGCGCCACCATCAGGCCAATTTGGGGTCCCTGTATGGGAATCTGGTCCTTGGAGGTAACTGAACCTTTTTGCCAAGATTGGGTTTTCTAGGCATTACGGTCTAGGCTGCACGATGCATTTTATGTCAAAAAATGGGCAAAAGAATAAGAAAAATAAGAAAAATTACAATAGGGTTCCCACACTATGTGTGTGTGAACCCTAAATATTCAGAAGAGAGGGTGTGTGTGCAGACCGTACATGGAGTACAGTTTCAGGTGTCTCTCAGGAACCCAAGCATTAAAGAAGATCCAGGCGTGGTCTACCCTCCACACGGTGCAGGCTGTTGGACACCCGACTACTCCGTGATGTATCTGAAATGCTTGCTGGTTTCTTCAGTTCTGCTGGTCTTCGTGGTGGAGATCCGGGCGCTGACGTGTATACGCTGCTCTGATTTCACATGCCCGGCGGTGCCCGACTGTCCCGGTTCGGCGGTGCCGGACCCGTGTGGATGCTGTCTCCTGTGTGCCAAACAGAAGCAGGAGATTTGTGGCGGACCGTACGACTTGTACGGGCCGTGCGACAAGGGACTGCGCTGTGCGGGGAACATGACTGGAGGACGCTGTGTAGGTCTGTATAGATGTCTCTCTTCCCATCATTTAAACCGTTTTGGTTGTGTTTACTTACCAAACACCTTCAGTAAAGTTTTTTTTCAGACGCCATCACGTTGAAATGTGTAGCCATTCATGTTTTAGATGTTGCTAAATAATTATAAAAATAATAGGAATAAAACAAAATATATCCTACAAGTGGTTGATCCTGGAAACTCATACAATCATGCAGAAGATATCATATTCTCATTTAATCTTCAAATTCCGTGTAAATACATGGATCTGCACAGCGGTTGCGCAAGTGCGTGGTGTCAGGTAGCCTGTGTTTAAGGTTATATAATAGTTTAGGGCCGGGGGCTCAGACGCCTATACTTCATTAACAACGAAACTTTAACACATAAAACCTGACATTTGAAAGGTAACCTATTAAAGACCATCTTTAATTTTTTTTTGCCTAAAGGGTCACTGACATCTCGATTCTATAGAAGCAGGACATTTTTTGTTTTGTTTTGTTTTTGGTTTTTGCTAAATATCTAGTCGTGTCTGAAACCGTCCTGTGGAATACTTTAAAGGTGGAACAAGTTATTACAGTATCTGCTGGATGTTCCGCACGGCCGATCCACTGCACGCGGGCCGGTGTAGCTGCGTTTAGGATTCCTCGAAGGAGTTTATCGATCGAGCAAAGTTCAAGCTCATCAAGTCTGGGCTGGGCTGTTAATTGATATGATATTTTAGATTCAACAATAATGTTGTAATAGACACCAATCAGTTTATTGTGTGTTGTTCTCTTTGATCTTCTGTGACCGTCACTCAAACATCTTCGACTGGGTTAACAATCCAGAAAGAAAAGCAAGAGATAAGGTAAGGTTAAAATATTACACACACACACACACACACACACATACACACACACACCTAATCTAAGTTGGATATTCTTCTACACAAAGGACCGCAGGCTGAAGCGAAGAGACAGAGGACGTAAGCGCGGCGCGCACTCCGCGGGCACGCAGACGGTTCCTCCACGAGCAGAGAGGCGTGGGGATGTGGTCGTTACACGAGGCGCGGCAGCTGACCGCTACAAATGAGCATCCTTCCTTTTCTTTATCACTTAACAGAGGGAACACTTTTAAGCTAGTGGGTATTATGTGTTTAATTGAGTCTATATTTGTACTACATTCAACTATATTCATATACTGAATTATCTAACACTGTATCTTCGCCAAGAGTGGCGCATTCCGATACTGTCTCACTATTGCATGGTCTTGAACGGTGTTCTCCGAAATATATATACAGGCCTATTTGTTTAAAATACATATGTCGAACATGAGTTAGTTATGGTATATGGTTTTCCTGTTTTTCAATTTCGTATGGTAAGTTTTATTATTGTAAAACTCAATACACTTACATATGGTTATTATTTTGGTATGTGTGTTTCCAATATTTTTTATAGGCTAAATTATTTATAAACTGCTTGTTTTTATTTCAGGCTCTGTTAAATATAAATTTGCTTAAATGAGAAAACGGCAACACGTTTAACTGACGTAGACTATAATTTACTTTCAAACATGTCTGAAATATAAAGCTCTCAGAGAAGCATCTACTCATTAGAATATGTCGCCATCTACTGGTAGCATACCATGACCATCTTTTGATCGATTATTACCTTCACAATATCTAAAGAAAATTACATTTTAACAACTCTGAATTCTTCAGTACTGTGTACTTGTCCCGATAGTATGCAGTAAATTATAGTATGCAATATGTGACAAACACAAACCATACTACAAGATCTCATGAAAACACGAAGGTCCAGCCCACTTGGGACAGTTTCTCTGCCACTGTTGCATGATGGGATGCAGACCTCCATGAAGGTAGGTGTGTGTGTGTGTGTGTGTGTGTGTGTGTGTGTGTGTGTGTGTGTGAGTGTGAGTGTGAGTGAGTGAGAGAACCTTCCTCATAGTTGATGTGCAATATGTGATTTGTAATTACTAGTATTACAAAACCGATGACTTGAGTAAGAAACATCCATCATAGTCAAAGGCTAAATGTATGAACACCTTATTAATCCATCACAGTATATCAGGTCTAGAATGGAACCAGGGCTGGAC
The DNA here is from genome assembly GCF_052324685.1 of Brachyhypopomus gauderio. Lineage (NCBI taxonomy): Eukaryota > Metazoa > Chordata > Actinopteri > Gymnotiformes > Hypopomidae > Brachyhypopomus > Brachyhypopomus gauderio. The sequence goes on along the minus strand of NW_027506878.1, from coordinate 722,801 downwards.
TGGGACAAAAAATCGGCCCTGGCATTTTGGTTTAGACCGGCCCCTCATAATTAGTGGAGCACAACCGACTTGCAATTTATGTATGTGGGGTACGACATGGGGGAAAAAATAATACAAAAACTACTGGTTAAAGTCATTGGATTCAATCTTAGCATTATTATATCACAACCACTTTTATGATTTTATTGAAATCATCTCTAATATGTAGCCTATTTTCTGAATTTCTCCGATTTAACAGTTCAATTCTAATTCTTCAGGTTAAAGGTGCTCCCTCCTTTAAACAACTATAACATGTATTTGTATCTGGCTACAAACAAAGCAGCTTTATGACTTCATGCAATGCAAACATGTCTTAAAAGCATTTGACATCGTTTTACTCTTATTCAGTGTGGGCGTATCTTTTGCTAATATTACTTTTATATTTTTTACACTTACTGTAGTCATGCTTAAATGGCAAAGCTTTTATTTGTCAAGTCAAGTCAGCTTTATTTTTATAGCACATTCAAAAGACATCCAGTGTCGACCAAAGTGCTGAACAAGAATTAGAGTTGCATAAAGAGCAACATGTAAGCTTTAAATAGAAAATTTAAAACTAGGTTTAAAAGGAAATGTAAAATACACATAGAACATAAACATAGTAAAAACACATATGACAGAGATTCAAATGTAAAATGCTCAAAATTCAAAAGCCTGTGAAAATAAAAAGGTTTTCAAATTGCATTTAAAAATATCCACAGTAGCTGATTCCTTTATAAAATTTGGAAGTGTGTTCCATAATTTGGGAGCTGCAACAGAAAATGCCCGGTCACCTTTAAATTTTAGCCGAGAGCGTGGAATGTCTAAGCACCACTGGTTGGAGGAGCGTAGAGCACGAGGGGTTGAGCGAGTATGAATCAAATCAGCAATGTAGCTCGGAGCCAAGCCATGAAGGGCTTTGAAAACAAACAGTAAAACTTTGAATTCTATCCTGAATTTTACTGGGAGCCAATGCAGTGATGCCAGCACAGGAGTGATGCTTTGTCTTTTACTGGTACCAGTCAGGAGACGTGCAGCTGCATTTTGAACCAGTTGGAGGCGTGATAGGCTCGACTGACAGATACCCAGGTATTTATCATTTATAAGTTTTTAAATCTGTAATTTTACTTGTTTTGAGTGCTTTTTAAAACATGTTGAACCACAGCATAGAGGCAAATTCAAACTACTGTGCAGCCTTTCAACACACCTTTAACCTAAATATCTAAAATGCTATGATAGCCTAAAATGGACACTTGCTGCTCATCCAACACTTCTCAGTCTTGCCCATTTGCTATTTTATCAGAATCTGGCGCATGGCTGCCAGATTTTGGGAAGTATGCAAATACCAATGAATATTGATACTAATCAATCGCCATTGCTCATCATTCTCATGTAATAAAGTCCCTGTGTTATCCTAACGTTACTACCTGCTTACGTACTACACTTTCCCTCTCAGTCTGTCCCTCGGTTTCTCTTTCACAAGCCTGCATCTCTGGCTGCTGCTCTCCCTGTCTGCTGCTGCTGTCTTCACCTACAGAGGACATGGAGGCTACAGCAGCGAACATGTGCCTTACGTAGTATACACAGTATATTACTGAGAATCATTTAATACTTTAATACCAATAACATTCATAGTACTGATGTAATTAGTAAGATGCAGTGCTAGTATTTTGTTTAACAATTCTTTGTTACATCTGTCATAAAAAGCCAAATACTTCTATAATGTCTTGTGCTTCCAGTAGATCACATTCTTCATGAAGCCGAAGGAACTCATTAGCTTAAAAAACGAGTAAATGTTACCCAAAAAGACCACCATCAGATAAAGACCACCATCAGATAAAGATCAACAAAGGGCTCACTCAGTCCTCAGTCTGCCCAGTGTTGCCTAGAGGAAGGTTTGTTTCTAGTGTTTTTGAACTTGACATGCCACCTCCAGTGTTGCCAAATGATCTTGTTTTGCATTCCTGGTTCCTCTCTAAAGGTCTCCCCATCATCTCCTCCAGGGAGTCTTCTAAGGAAGAGTCATGCTGACTCCAATAAAATCAGATTTAATTCACCTTTGAACTTTTCAGGAAACACTGCTAGACACCTCTGGATACAAAAGGTATCAGTAAAATAGTTTCAGATCCTACAAATATGGCCACCAAACCTGTACTTCTAAACAACCAGATAACACCACAAAAACATCTTCAACATGATGATTTTAAATAAGACAAACATGTCTCACAGGTGTGGTGCAATATTGCAGTTGTACTAGTTGCATGAAGTATTAGGAAACAGTGCTGTTGCCTTGCGAAACAGATCTACAGTACATCTGTCACTAAAACCTGCAAACTATGTGTATCACAAGAGGTCATCTTTAGAATGGGACCGCAGGAACATGAGAATCTCCAAAAATACATGAAACAAAGCTTGTTTTGCCTTTTGATTCCTGGTTCCTCTCTTTCCACATTTATTGATCCTGATGGAAATTGTGATCCACAGGGGGTGTTTCCTTACGCTGGTCACCACGATTCTATAAAAAGCGACATAAAGTCAAATTTAATTGAACTTTATGATTTTCAGGAAACTACGACCTCTGGATACAAAAAGTGATGTCATGGAGACAAGAAATTATAAAAGCACTAAGCAATATTAAAGTAAATAATTAAGTAATGAATGTGATTGCACTGTGGACATGATAAAGATTAAATTTGATTCATTCACAAGTGTATTAGACTCAGTTCTCACAAACAGGTGTCATGGAAATTTGGACTTTCATAGTGAGCAAGAACAGTCAACAGCAGATGGGTATGGTATCAAAATAAAATACAAAGTTTATTAAAGACAAAAGATAGAAAAATAGAAAGATGGATCAATCCAGACATCTCCGTTACACACACTCAAGAGCGTCTGCAAGAGAAAGCAGCCCCCCTCACAGACCATAGTTTTATACTATTTATTCCAAATAACCTAGTATTATTTTTTTTGTAAAAGTGTCTCTTAGTAAAAGTGGCCAGGTCTCCCTTGAAAAAGAGATTTTCAATCTCAGATCTCAATGGGATATTTCCTGGTAAAATAAAGTTAAAATAAAATAAAAAATAACACAATAAGGTAGCCCATGTTGTAGCCAGCCAATTATAGCTTATGAGTCGAAGAATCTCCTCTTATGTAGGAGGGTGAATGGAAAAATATCACAACCGTTGTCTTCAAGTTGCATTTACATAAGTCAAGTTAGAGCGTTAAAATACTTACTATCCTCACAATAGGACAGGCCCGTAGCCAGGGGGGATCGAAGGGTTCGTTCGATCCCCCCCCGCCCCCGCACCCTCCCTCCGTACACACATGCCCCTCAAGATAGGTAGGCTATTCAATGAATGAATTGTTAATCTCCGGTGAATATACAGACAAACAAATAAGGACAGCAACAACAAACTCACAACAAACTTATAACAGTGTTGCCAACTCTCACGCAATGAGCGTGAGACACGCGCATTTGACCGTTTTCGCACGCTCTCTCGCCATACATCCGATTTCTCACGCTGAAAAAAATCTAGTTTATTTATCTTCGATCTACATTCGGGTTTCCATCCAAACCTTTCGAAAAAATAATGCGCAATTTCCAAGTTTCGGCAGAAAAATATGTGAATTAAGCCTTGTTTCCATTCATTACAGTTATGCGAATAAACTTTAGATCACGTGAGAGGACGCCAAACAATAGTGGTTTTACGTCCATCTGGCAGTTACGCATTTTTGCACGTTGAGGTTGTGAAACATTTTTTTCTTTTTCTTTTCTTTACATGGAGAAGTTAAATTCAATTTTTGCTCTCTCCAGAACTGTTTTTGTATGCATTTGCCATCTTTACATCGCGATCATGTACAGAACCACTTGACTTGAGGCATGATACGTCATCGTTTATGCGAAAAACCCTTTTCCATCCAGTTTTTCCGAATTTTGGCGATGCGATAGTCTAACTTTTCCACCTCCTCCTAGCGTAAACATCTTTTTGCGATATTTGGGGCTTTTTTCGAATTTTGATCTTTTTCCATCCAGCTTTTTTCATGCGCATTTTCAAAATGCGCAAAAACTCGGTGGATGGAAAACCCACTGAGTTACTAGTTCGCTCTGGCGCCAACCACTGGCGATCGATCGCTACAGGCGCAGCATAGAGGAAACATATAAGACATAACCCCCCCCCCCCCCCCCCCTTCACTCCACTTTTGGGGGAAAAAGATCCCCCCCCATCACAATGCTGGCTACGGGCCTGTAGGAAATACATGTTGGGTTACTGTTTCAGGCTATATTTTACTATTTTTGTTAGCCTATTTCAAAATGTCGTTTTGCTCGTCGTATTTTCAATATTTTAGTTAAAATACTACACACTAGGACGGGGCCACAAATGCTTCAATATCATTTAGAAGTTAGGTGATATTTATGAGACAGATCGCTGCAATCCAAACCCTAAAACATGAAGTTTGGATTGAAAGAAAAAGATTTAAAGTGTTTAAAACTCGAAACAACTATGCTAACAGTACAACTGACCCTCAGTGAGAGCAGATGACGCGCAGACGCGTGGACACTATAAAAGCTCGTCCTCCAGTCTTCAGAGAGGACCGTGTCTCCTGCTTGAAGACACCCGAGAGGTTTGGCCGGAGTGTCACTCGCGCAAGTTCTTCTCTTCAGATGGATCTCAGATTCATGTTCCTGTCTCAGCTGCTGCTGTTTCTGCTGGTGAAGAGCAGCTGGGCGCTTACCTGCGGACCTTGTGAGTCGTTTGAATGTCCGAAGATCAACTGTGTGGGTGGCACGGTTCTTGATCCCTGCCGATGCTGCTCCGAGTGTGCCAAGCAGGCGGGGCAGTCGTGTGGAGGGCCGTACGGGCTGGTTGGGACCTGCGACGCGGGGCTGCGATGCTTCACCCCTGCAGTGCCGTTTGGGAGAGAGCAAGACGGAGTTTGCGTAGGTCTGTACCCATATCTTCTCATTATTGTTTTACATGTATATTTTTCACTGCTTCTGGTTTGTTTTTTTACACCACTCTTTGGTTATATCACTCTCGTGGCCTTCCAATATATATAAAAACGAGATCATGACTGTCATGGTAAAAGAAAGATAACAATGTGTACACGTTGCACAAGCAGCTTCTCGCATGGGTGTGGTTTAGTTGATTGACGTATATGACGGTAATGATAAAACAATTTTACTTGTTTATTTATTGTTTAGGAAACCTGAACCCCTCGTTTATTACGAATCTAAAATTAATTTGAGAGTTGGACTATTATGAGTATTGTATAGACACGCCCACCTCGGCGCTGATGACTCTGCTCTACTGAATCAGGGGCGGGGCCTGTAGCACCTCCCAGTCGGGCATACTTTGATTATTGGTAATATCACGTGTTTCAGATTCTTCTGATCCGATGTCTTCACCACCACCACCACCACCTTCAAGTTCAACACGATACAATAAGTGAGACTGGTAAGAGTGTGTGTGAGAGAGAGAGAGAGGGAGAGAGAGAGAGAGAGCCTTCCTCATAGTTGATGTGCAATATGTGATTTGTAATTACTAGTATTACAAAACCGATGACTTGAGTAACAAACATCCATCATAGTCAAAGGCTAAATGCATGAACACCTTATTAATCCATCACAGTATATCAGGTCTAGAATGGAACAAAAGGAACTGGAAAATACAAGTAATATCTTGTTAGCCTTTTGTGATTCCTGGTTGCTCTTTAGAGGTTTTGGCTTTATCCGCTCCAGGGTGTGTTCATTACTCGGGCAAATGAAACTCTGTAAAATTGAGTTGAACTCTGTACTTTTCAGGAATCCACCACCAGCCTCTGCAGACCAACGTCGGTGATGTCACAGAGAGTCCAGGGGCACACAGGGCACAAACATTTCTTACATATACATATATATACCCGTGTACACTCACTATATTGCCAAAAATATTCGCTCACCTGCCTTGTCTCTCATATGAGTTTATACACCTGTCGCCATGGAAGTGATTGAAAAACCTGATTCTGATAAATTGGATGGGTGAGCAAATACGTTTGGCAATATAGTGTGTGCACTTTTGCTCTTGTTCATTAATCAAGATTTGTAAGCATTGCCCACACTCCTTCAGTATTTGACTTTATTACATTTCCTTTCTTATTTTGTCTGTACATTGGATTCTGAAGCAATGTTGAAATAATAAAATGATAATCTTGAAGAAATTCTGAAATAGTGAAGCAATGTTGAAATTGTAAAATGTTGAAATAATTTTGAAATTATCAAGACCATGCTTTTTTTTTTTTGTTTGTTTATTCAAATGTGTGTTGTGCAATCAAATGAAAGATAAGGTTTCAGAAGTCAGTGTTGTGTGAGTGCTGAGGTGAGTCGTAACCTGCTACATGTAGCTATAGCCGTAGTCTGAACTAAGCATGCTTGGATGTGTGAAGGGGAAGATTGCAGTGAGAACAAGTAATATGTATGTGATTAACTTCGTTTTGTTTAAAACTCGCATCTGCATTAGCAGAGAGGGTGACCAAATATGAACCAATCACAGCTCTGTTTCATGGGCATCCAGACTGCAGGTTCTGGTTTACCTGACTCCACAGCGCCCTCTTGGGGGTGCACTTGGAAAAAAATATATTTTACCCTGAAAGGCAGGCAAATTCTGACCCAGTTTTTTCACAAAACTCGTGAAAGTGAAGTGTGCCAACAGCTGACAAATGAAACAGTGAATCGGTTTTGAAGTCGTTTTCCTAGTGACCAGTTTCAGATTCCATGTTGGATCCGTTTTAAACACGGTCACTTTCACAGGATGGACCTGCTCTGTGGAGCATGAACTACAAATCAACCTGATAGATCTTGTGAGCTGCAATTGTAAGAAAAATATATATAAACAAAATTACTTTCATAAATATTTGCTTCTTTTTGATGGTAAAAAACTTACTGATCCTTTAATGCAAGTCCCGCCATTATCAAATAAAGCCAGTTCGTCTGAAGTTCCCAGCACAGTCCCATACACGAGCAGATTCCTGGGAAACTCTACAAATGGCAGGAGTGCAACCTCTAATTTGTTTTCGTTACCCTTCCATCATTTAGAGAATTCAGCAATTGTTGATCAAGAATGAAAATATTCCAAGAGCCATTTCCCATGAAGTTTTGGACCTCTGTCAAGGGACTGAAATTTCATAATTCCTGCATCACATGTCATAGTGGTCCACAGTGAAGAAATATAATAATCTGATTGGATCTTCTCCCATCTAGTCTGATTGGATCTTGTATGGTTAGTTTATTTTACTGACTTCTTACACAAGGTTTAAATTAAAAGTGACAGTTCTGTTATAAATATGCTATATAGCAATGTGTCCTGTTCAGTTCATTGGTCCTAAAAGCAGAATTAAGAATAATTACTTATTGGTACAAAGTTAATATAGCTTCACATAAAGGAAACACTGAATTGGTGTGCAAATACCTCAAAACCATGTGAGAGAAAAGACTGAAAGAAATGTGTAACACCTATTTATTACCACCATAGTATGAGAAATTTGGAAAATACAAAGATCAGCTTATTTAAATTTCTGAATAAGAAAAATAAACAGAAACATGAGGTTATACTGTGCATCACACGAGCAACAGGAGCAGAGGGCTAACACACAGAGAATGAAACATTCCAACTAAATGTGACTGTCTTGCTACAATTCGTGACAAATGCCGACCTGTGGAAAGAAAGGGAGAAAAAGGCAATGAGGGAAAAGAAAATAAAGAGAGAGGGGAAAAAGAAAGAGAAGAGAAAGAAAGAAGCCCTCTTCCTCAATTCTTTTCTTTTTCTCTCTTCTCTGGGAAACAGTGAGACTGAATGAGAGGCTGGTTTAGAACGCCCCCCTGTGGCTGCCTGAAGTTATAACAGGAGGAGCAAGATCGGCAATCACTGAGAAGGAATAAAAAAAAATAATAAAGAGAACAAAATTACCTCATTCATTTTTTTTGTAGGTTTGCTCTTTTTCCCCTAACAGTGGTAAAACAAGTAATATGTATGCGTCATAGAAAACAAAAAGGACAGCATATCAACAATAATAGTAATCATCAATATTATAAGTAACAACTTTTTAACCAATAGATGCTGGTCTGCAGTTGAATACAATTCTGCTTTGCTGATCACATCACCCACCCACACACCCACCAACACAGACGGAGCAAAACAAACAAAAAAAACACAAACAAACAAAAGTGACGTGCACACACACATCTCTGCCAATAGAGGGAGAGATAAGGGAGGGGTGGGCGGGGCTGGAAGGGCGAGGACGGGGATTTGGGGGTGTGGTCTGGGCGATGGTGGCCTAGGGCAGTTATAGTAGCACCCTGCTGTGGAAGTTGCTGCTCCCCTTAAGCAGACTAACCCCGGATGCCACCCATCTGTTCTCCCACTCTCAACAGCCGTGTGTGTGTGTGTGTGTGTGTGTGTGTGTGTGTGACCCAAGCTGGGCAAGGGTGGACCTCGTTTATGCTCCAATTGTGTGCGTGTGTGTAAAAATCTGTACATGTGTGTGTGTGTGTGTGTGTGTGTGTGTGCGCGAGCATGTGTGCAAAAGTATGTGTGTGTAAGCAAAGTGTGTGAGTAAGAGAGTGTGTGTGTGTGTGTGTGTGTGTGATCAGCAGCATCTGTTACATGCACATACAGGTACCCTACGCGTCAGTGAGACAGCACTATTAGACTGAAACACATTGGCCTCCCCGTCGCTGATATTCTAAACTCTACCAAGAAAGAGGGAGGAGACGAGTGGAGAGGGGGGAGAGATGGACAGAGAGAGAGAGAGAGAGAGAGAGAGAGAGAGAGAGAGAGAGAGAGAGAGAGAGAAAATGCAAGGAGCATGAAGGGGCGAGGCTTAAGCACGTTCCCCACGGATGCGACGTGCCAGCTGGATGTCTTTGGGCATGATGGTGACACGCTTGGCGTGGATGGCACACAGGTTGGTGTCCTCAAAAAGACCCACCAGGTACGCCTCACTGGCCTCCTACACACACACACACACACACACACGTCAGAATACAATGCTTTTTATTTTCTATAACAGGTGAAAAATCTCCTCTGTGATCAATAATGGGATCAATGATGCATTTCACAATTGATCTCCAACAGCTGGACATTCAAAGGAAATTCATTGTGATTAAAGTGCAGTTTTGTAGTTTCAATAGGTAATTACAAGATCACAACAGGTCACACACACACACACACACACACACACACACACACACACACACACACACACACACACACACACACACACACACACACACACACACACACACACACACACACACACACACACACACCTGCAGGGCTCCAATAGCTGCACTCTGAAAGCGCAGGTCCGTTTTGAAGTCCTGGGCGATTTCTCTCACCAGGCGCTGAAACGGCAGCTTACGGATCAGCAACTCTGTGGACTTCTGGTATCGACGGATCTCACGCAGAGCCACAGTACCGGGCCTGGACGGACGGACGGACACACACACACACACACACACCTTTAATACCACATGTGGAATTCTGTCTGTATGCAAACATTATCAGATCCAGTGTTTCAGTGTATAAAATTATGCAAAAATTTTGCTTGCTTTACATGTTACCTGTAGCGGTGAGGTTTCTTCACTCCACCGGTAGAGGGCGCACTCTTGCGGGCAGCTTTAGTGGCAAGCTGCTTGCGAGGAGCCTTACCTCCTGTCGATTTACGGGCGGTTTGCTTAGTACGGGCCATAGTTCCTCAGTCACCTGGGTGGGATAAACTTCAGCATGTCAATTTCCATCAGACAGCAGATAAAAAAAAGTAAAGTTATCATATATTTTCATAAATAAAATTCAACATAATCCAGTTACAAGGCAGCAATATGATCACATAAAGAACTCAAACCTGAATAAATAAAGGCAAAATATCACACTTGATTATTCCATAAAAACTTTATAAATAGTTATTTTAAATATTGTGCTTGTACACATAACCGAAGTGACATTCTGGCCCAAATGCTATTTCAGGCAACTTCCTCACACAAAACACGAGCCGTAAATAAAACGAACCAATCAACACTCGTCGAAAATGCATTTGAGCCAATCACGGGTCTATGCATATCATCAACGGGCCAAAAAACCAATCGAACGTCAGGTGCTCTCGCCTTGAGCCAGTAGCACTCAACCCTGCCGGTTGTGGGGGCGGGATCCGTGTCTTTTGGCCCCGCCCTAAACCGCAAGATTATGGCCGCAATTTGAACAGCAACTGTAGTAAGACCGTACGGCGGAGGGAAGAGGGGGACGTAAACTTTGAAATAAAATTCAAAATCTGCAGCGTGAACCGGCACAAGAATTTCGCATCATCAAAGTAGACAGTCTTGAGCAGCGAAGTAGCCGTGTGTGGGGATTTTCCGCCGCGAATTTACGCCGTACGACCGAAGTAAAAATGTACATAAAAGTGGGACGGATTTTCTCCTCCGACGACACTAACGGAGAGCCCGTTTCCTCTCGCGCCTCGCCGTCGCTTCTCTCGTTTTTCAGACGACGGAAATTTCTGCGGTTTTTTTTCTCCACTTAAGACGAGATATTTTCGCCCAAAAGTTTGACAAAGCGGTGAAAAAGTGTTTTACCGAAAGAAAATGGCGGTGCGCGGGGACACTTACCTCCGGTGAACGTGTTTTATTTCGCGCAGTGGAATATGTGCGGAGCTCGCCTGGCACCGTCAGTATTTACTATCTCACACAATGGGAGCGGAGCGGCCAGCGGCAAAATGGCCGCCGCGTCAATCACCCCCCTCCCACAATGCACCTGGATTCATTGTAAACATAAAATTTACTTACGCGCCTTTTTTGTTGTGTTGTCAAATGTGAGAAGTTTTTTTTTTGTTTTAGTTAATAACTTTTTAAACGCGAATAATAAATAAAATTTATAAATATTCGATTTTAATTGCGGTTTCCGCTGCCACGAGTTATAAACGGATTTTGTTTTGCTTTTCTTCCGCGTTTTCAGGCTGAGGTCATTCGGTTTAAGAGGAGAACACGGCGCCGTGGTCCCGTTCGGTGTAGTGAAGCGTTCTCAGTAGTCTTGACTTGACTTTAGGAAAGTAAATGAAACGAGAATAAATTCGGTAGAAACAATCTCGCCAATTATCAGTGTGTTTAATTGGATGGGAGCGAGTAGGCTTTAGTAGGCTACAATCTTTTTAAAAAAGTTGATTTGTAGTCGGAATTCTGTAAGGGACAGCTTTAGTAACGGGTTAGAGTAAGCTATCGATTTTAAACAATTTTATTAGTTGTTAATATAATTTTACAATAAACCGTCTCAATTTGCCAATTTTTAATATAAATAAAAGTTATGTTATACATTATTCATTTGCAACGTTTAAATAAGCAACCGAACTAGGCCAATATGTTAATGATCTAGGCCTGTGTAGTTCAAAGCAGGCCGTGATACTGCTAAACCATAGTTTAGGTCCTCACAGTGAGTTAAGGTTCAGTGTTCAATGAAAATTGAATTGAACGGATACTACTGCAGGTAGTATTCATAGTATCTATAGTGAATGCACTATAGGGTCTCTGCTGCTTTTGGTGACTGCACAGTCCTGGTGGTTTCTGTGTGTGTATACGGAAAGCTGTTACTTATATTTTAATACTATTACCTTTTGTGTCTATGAAACAGGCAGTGTTCAAGTGTTCAGATCGTGGTTTCCATGGGTCTCTCTCTCTGTCTCTACCTCCCCCCCCCCCTCACACACACACACACACTTTGAATTCCGTCTCTTCTACAAAGATAGAAGCCTCGGAAAAGTGAACATGTAATGAATTGCACATTGGATGATTTGTAGGGCTGCTATATTTGAACGTGACTGTCTAGAAATATGCTCTCATAGGCTTTTGGGACATTCACTTTCCTGTTGGCCTGCTCGAAGGTGTAAAGCTCCAGGCCTGCAGAATTTCACCTAGGGACCACAAGCTGTGGCAGTATGCCTCTTGACTGACTGATTCATTTATTACTAAATCACAGACACAACGCTCTCCACCTACAGCTGAACACAAGAGGGGAAGCATTGGCAGTAGGCATACAAAACCTCGTTCAGTCAAAGTTGATGTAGTCTACCAGAGTTTAAAGAATTTGGATTTGCGGAATATAATTCATAACGAAGTATAGAGGTGAAATTCATTCGAACTCTGTGTAACCTCATCTTACATCATCTTTCTTCATATCTCTCCGCCCACTGTATTTAAGTGCAATACATTTCTTGTACACCAGAGGGCACTCTGTCCTCTTTAACGAACGAATCATCGTTCGTCGGTTGATGAATGTTACTGCGGAAGAAGCCTTGTGTGCACCCTCTATCCCTCCATCACCTGGTCTACACTGTCCAAAACAACTGTCATGAAAAATACAAATGCCTTTTTTACAGTTTTCTAAATGTAATCTCATAGCAACTCTGACTTAAACCTGTGATCAATTTATCATCTTACACGTGGGGTATGTGGTTGTTACCAAAATAAAGGACTCACTTAAATCCTTGTTAAGTTTATATGGGTTTTATTCACATACATGAGTGAATGAACATACATGGGCTTCAGTTGCAGCACAGAAACAGCGCAGAATTCAGGAGGCTATTAGCAAGAGTACGTCGTAGGATATTGATTATTTCATACAGTTCATGACCACGTGGCTTTAAAACAGTCCTAGTCTGGTTAATTAGAGCAAAAGACTCTAACCTTAAGGCCCTTTACTCTCTATAGCCAATATGTTGCTTATTTATAGTCTTGTTTAAGAGGACTTTTCAAACAACTCCAATGTGGTCAATAGGATGTAGCTACAGTATGGTACAAGCAGTTGGTGCTCAGGGGGTGGTGTTTCAGCAGATGCTGGTGGTGTTTCAGCAGGGGGTGGTGTTTCAGCAGGTGCTGGTGGTGTTTCAGCAGATGCTGGTGATGTTTCAGCAGGGGGTGGTGTGTTTTTCTAATGCAGTGGGCCAAGGTCGAAGTTATATATCTCACATTCATACCAATTTCACAGTCACTGCGCTACGCTGTTGTTTGCATGTGTTGGGTGTACTGCGCTACGCTGTTGTTTGCATGTGTTGGGTGTACTATGCTCTGTTCATGGCACTCTCTTCACTCAAGTGGCGTAATGGGCAGAGCCTCTGTGGGATTAGAGTTAGCATTTGGTTAATTTCCATGACTTTCTAAAAAATTATGGATTTGATTGATTAACAGCAGAATCAACTAGCTAGCTAGGTTAGTAACTTAGCCTCAACAGGCTAGCCTGCCATGCTAAGACAATAGCCTGCCTTAATGGCTGAGTGGTCAGCACCAAACTGGTGATGTTTGTGTGTATTGTCTGTGACACGTCTGACTCCATGAGTTTGTTGTATATGTTATCTGATTACTTTCTGACTCCTCCAACAGTGGAGCATGTGTACGGAGCAGATCTCCTCCACCAGTGGAGTGTGTGTATGGAGCAGATCTCCTCCACCAGTGGAGCGTGTATATGGAGCAGATCTCCTCCACCAGTGTAGTGTGTATGGAGCAGATCTCCTCCACCAGTGTAGTGTGTATGGAGCAGATCTCCTCCACCAGTGTAGTGTGTATGGAGCAGATCTCCTCCACCAGTGAAGCGTGTATATGGAGCAGATTTCCTCCACCAGTGGAGCGTCTGTATGGAGCAGATCTCCTCCACCAGTGTAGTGTGTATGGAGCAGATCTCCTCCACCAGTGTAGTGTGTATGGAGCAGATCTCCTCCACCAGTGTAGTGTGTATGGAGCAGATCTCCTCCACCAGTGGAGCGTCTGTATGGAGCAGATCTCCTCCACCAGTGTAGTGTGTGCACGGAGCAGATCTCCTCCACCAGTGGAGCGTGTGTATGGAGCAGATCTCCTCCACCAGTGTAGTGTGTATGGAGCAGATCTCCTCCACCAGTGTAGTGTGTATGGAGCAGATCTCCTCCACCAGTGGAGCGTGTGTATGGAGCAGATCTCCTCCACCAGTGTAGTCTGTATGGAGCAGATCTCCTCCACCAGTGGAGCGTGTATATGGAGCAGATCTCCTCCACCAGTGGAGCGTGTGTATGGAGCAGATCTCCACCACCAGTGGAGCGTGTGTATGGAGCAGATCTCCTCCACCAGTGGAGCGTGTGCACGGAGCAGATCTCCTCCACCAGTGTAGTGTGTATGGAGCAGATCTCCTCCACCAGTGTAGTGTGTATATGGAGCAGATCTCCTCCACCAGTGGAGCATCTGTATGGAGCAGATCTCCTCCACCAGTGTAGTCTGTATGGAGCAAATCTCCTCCACCAGTGGAGCGTGTATATGGAGCAGATCTCCTCCACCAGTGGAGCGTGTGTATGGAGCAGATCTCCTCCACCAGTGGAGCGTGTGTATGGAGCAGATCTCCTCCACCTCACCTGTTTCAACCAGCAATTCACCCGTATGAGATTCTGATAAAACTGATTCCATGGTCTGTGTTATGACTTTGGTAGGGCGCTAACCACTGGGCAATTATATGGACCATCACAAGGGCCTTTTGCTGGTGAAATTCACTTTATTATTTCACAACAGAGCAATGATTATTCTGTCCTCCATCTTTAATTTTCATGGGACCTCTGCGTGTACCTGACCAAGCTGCAACAGCAGAAAGCAAATCCATTAAAGCAAAAGTTCAATTGGTTAGAATTTGTTTTCAATGCACAATATGGTGTTTTTTTTCTCTGCATACAGCCACATTGCTAGTCTGGTAATGAGTAGAGCATACTGACATTCACTATACACCTGCTTTGTTGACGCTGTCATCCTGTTGTTTCAAGCAAATGTGCCATGACCACACAAATGAGTCCTGAAGTCATCTAGTGTAGATGACTTCATGAAATTTAACATGAGGATTAATTTGCGGTTGAAGATCGCACTCTGTTATGACACAATTACTCCATGTGCAACATTTATTTATATGTATTTAAACAAATGAAAGAGATGTTGTCATTAACAGTCCTGGGGAGGCTGAGGACTGCCGGGGTGGAGAGAAGCTTGATAAACAAATAAACATAAGTAAACATAAAGACTCTGTTCAGTCAAGTCTGGTCACAGAGCCCAACGCAGTGGTTCTACTTTGACACCCTGGAACCACTGTGCTTTGATTAGTATATAAATAGAACTTAAGCAAGTCATGATTTCATGCTCTTGTGCTAAAGTAGCCCATTTCACTTCTATAGGGTGGTGGTGGGGGTGGGGGTCCGGTCTCTGAGTGTCCCTGATTCTGCCACTGGCCTGGTCCAGGATGCCAACAGGGGGAAAGTGGAGATGATATTAAACCCAGGATCTAGAGGGTGTGGAAGTGTGTGTGTGTGTGTGTTTGTGTGTGTGAGTGTAGATTCTTGATCAAATGCTAACGCTGCGAGTTCTGGATTGGTACAGGATCGATTTTTCGTGGACTTCACAATGTCCCTTCAGATAACTATGTAGGTCATTTAAGTGCCCTTGTCAAATGGCAAAGAACTAACAGTTGTCACTAGTACCTGATACAGTACATGTGTGTGAGAGTGTGTATTGTGTGTGTGAGTGTGTATTGTGTGTGTGTATTGCTGAGTTTCCAGGTCCTGAGTAATATACCTACATCTCAGTCCCACAAAACACAAAATCCTCATTGCACACTTATACACCCACAATTATTTTCTCCAAGGCCTGAACATTTTAGTGCTTGTGTGTGTATGTGTGTGTGTGTGTGTGTGTGTGTGTGTGTGTGTGTGTGTGTGTGTGTGCGTTTGTGTGTGCACTGCATATTAAACAAGAGAACATTAAAATCACTGAAGTACCTGACATGGCCAAAGTCACCATGTCCTCTGCCACAAAACCATCTGAGTATGACAATGGTGCCTTGTAATGAACTATATCTCAGCAGTGTCAGATAAAACAGAGCGTACAGCACCACAGAGTGTGTGTGTGTGTGCGTGTGTGTGTGTGTGTTTGCGCTCTGTGCTCCACAACCTGCTGTTCAGTACAGGACTAATGTAATTACATTACACATGGTGTTACCATGACACCAAAACTCACAGCAGCAGAGAAACACAAACAGAAGACATCAACTCAACCTGCACTCATGTCAGTTTTCATGTTAAAGTCCTCATCCTCTCTCTCTCTCTCTATAACATCTGGCAACCTTGTCATGTGATAGAAAGGGCAGGTCAGAGAGTGGGAGGTGCTTTATCTCTCACAAATGTCAATCAAGCAAATGCAGAGTTCAATATCATAAATGAGCAGGTGGGGGGGGGGCAGCAGAGCAAGTAGAAACGCAGAGGAGGACAAGATCATAGGGCATAAAAAACGCTGACTAAGGGAAAAGAATGAGGGAGGGAAAGAGAGAGAGCAGGCAGTGCAGAATTGTGATTCTCCCTATAATCTGCTTGTCATGGACAAGCTGAGAAAATAGATAGAACAAGAGAGAGAGAGACAGAGAGAGACAGACAGAGAAAGACACTGAGAGAGATAGACAATGTGCCAAAATAGTAAAAAAGTGATTGATGAGAATCTACATTACTGTGTGTGTGTGATGATGAATGAGAGGAAGGAGAAGAGAGAGTGAGGATTATGTTTGTGTGTGTGCGCGTGTGTGCTTGAGCGAGAGATTAATGCATACGGTACAATTCCAGCAATAAATGTGTTTGCAGCTGCAGTATAAGGGAAACAGTCAGCAACCCCTGCCCCCCCAGCCATACACACACACACACACACACACACACACACACACACACACACACACACACACACACACACACACACACACACACACACACACACACACACACACACACACACACACACACAGAGAGAGAGAGAGAGAGAGAGAGAGAGAGAGAGAGAGATGATTGAGGGGAGGGGAAGCATCAGTCTGAGAGGGAGGGGGTGGTATGCTTACGGAGTATAACAGCAGAGCGTGAGAGAGGGAGAGAGAGAGGGAGAGAGAGAGCACGCGTGGAGGCAGACCGTGTGAGAAAGGAGGAGCTGCAACGAGGAGGAAGAAGAGGAAGGTGACAGGAACGGGCTGGGCAGCGCACGAACACACACACACACACACACACACACACACACACACACACGGCGAGAGACATTAAGAGAAGAGGAGAGAAGAAGACAGGAGCACGCTACAGGAGATGTTCAGAGCCGCATCGTACATCCGGACGTAACCGCGGCAACCCACTGCAACTTGCTGCTGCAGCCACCGCTGTTTGCTGGACCTCTGTCAGCTGTGTGTGTGTGTGTGTGTGTGTGTGAGTGTGTGAGTTAAAGCAGTACTATGAGATCCAGAGCGCGAGCTGGTGCCTTGCAGCGTGGTGTGTGTGCATGTGCTTAGGAACCCTGATGGAGAGACACAGGCTCTGCAGTGACTCTGTGTGTGGTCGTGAGTGTGTGAGGGTGTGTGTGGTCGTGAGTGTGTGAGCGTGTCTGTGCGTGTGCAGGTAAAAGCAGGAGGGGTCAGAGAGTTGCGGTGCTATTGTGGGAGGTGTGTGTGTGTGTGTGAGTGTATGTGAGAATATGTGTGACAGTGTGTGTTTGACTGTGTGTGCATGCATCAGGGAAGTGTGAAGATTAGCACAGTGCAAAAGCAAAGAAAACTGTGGATGACCTGAGAGAGAGAGAGAGAGAGAGAGAGAGATAGAGAGAAGGTAGAGTAAGCAAGAAGAGAGAATTAAGGAAACAACAAGGACCTAAACTCACACTCTGTGGAGAGAGAGTGTATGTGAGTGTATGTGTAAGAGAGAAGGTGAATCAGAGAGTGTGTGTATCACACAGAGGAGAGGCAGGGTGTGTGGGTGTGTGAGAGAAAGGCGGTCAGAGAGTGTGTGTAGAGTCAGGATGGTGGTCAGACTCTAAGCTCTGCCATCATCAGTTTTCCCTGGTGCAACAGCTACGCTAACTGGTCCCTGCAGCAGAGACCCTGACACACTCGCACGCAGACGCCTGAACTGCACGGCGGTCCTGAGGAGAGCGCAGAGGGTACCCGGCCCGTCGCCTGGGGAGCCAGTCCAGGGTCAGAGCCGGTGACCCCTGCAGCTGGGGTCGGTGTGGCGGGCGGACGGCACGGAGGTACACAGGACCGGGCGTGAGAGTGACGGGCAGAAGGACAAGATGGGGGAGTGGACCATCCTGGAGAGGCTGCTGGAGGCGGCTGTACAGCAGCACTCTACTATGATCGGACGGTGAGCAGCGCACACACACACACACACACACACACACACACACACACACACACACACACACACACACACACACACGCAGACACACGTGAATGAATGCATGTGGATGCACACATGCGTTCCCGCTGACACACACGGATCACATATGCTTACGCACACATACAACTGTGTGGAATATGTATTGCATGTTAGAAGATGTGTATGCCAGTGTGTGTGTGTGTGTGTGTGTGTGAATGTACTTTTGTATGTACTTATGTTTTTGTGAAGTGACACCACTGTACTGGTGTATAGATTATATTAGAAGGTGTTCTCTGTGTATCTGTATGGAAAAGATGACACTGAGGTATAGATTTGTGTGTGTGTGTGTGTGTGTGTGTGTGTGTGTGTGTAGGTGTGTGTGTGTGTGTGTTTTAGAGATGATGAATGGGAACAGCAGTGTTCTTGTCTCTGTATCGTGAAGGTGGTGAACGGTGCAGTGATATTGTAAGTGTCTATTGCACTCCAAGGTGGATCTGCACACTTGCACAGTGTGGAGCAAACGCGGCATTCTGACATCAAATCATAGTTAGCACTGCTATCCTGCTCCCTCCATCTATAGCTATCTTTCTTTCTTTTTACTCCCATTTTCTGTTTCTGACTCTCTTTGTCTCCTTTTCTCTCCTCTTTTCTATCTCTTTCTCCCTGCTCATCTGTCTCTATCTCATTCCCTTCTCTTCCCCCTCTCTCTCTCTCTCTCTCTCTCTCTCTCTCTCCCCCTCTCTCTCCTTACTCAACCACGTCCCCTCCCTGTTCCACCGGTTAGTTTAAGGCTGAGTTAATTATATATAATCAATAGGCTGCATTACAGGGTTTAATGGTTTGGGGCTGAGAGAGAAAGAGAATGTGTGTGTGTGAGAGAGAGAGGGAGAGGGAGGGATGAAGAAAAAGAGATATTTGGCATTGTTGGCTGTTTAAAGGGTATAACACAAGCACACAAAATTAATTTAGGATTTTGTGCTACTAAGCTTAAAGGTGTTGATACTCTGGGACAAAATGTTGCAACAGCCAGACAAACATACATGTTTCAAATCATGCAAAGGTGTTCATGTGACTGCACAAGTCAGTGTGCGTAAGTGTTTTATAGCTATGACTGTGTGTGTGTGTGTGTGTGCATGTGTTCTTAGGAACTTGTGAATTTGCAAAATATGAGGAGACAGCACCTTCTGCTAATCTCATTAACCTGAACTTCAGGTAGTCCAAGGACATCTTGTGCTTTCCTCAACACTGTGTGCGCATCAAACATCAAAATCCTGGAGTATGCGTTTTCATCCACAAAACCATGGACAGCACAGTTGCAGATTTGTGGTTCTGTTTGCAAGAGTGAGTGTGTGTAGTGTTCTGGTACAAGTAATGACACCATAATAAGAACTCACTGGTGCAGACTCCACCCACACTCAGCACCATGATGGAGTTCTGCCCTAATCCACCACAGAAGCTTCATAATTCGAACAGCCACAGGGTGTATCAGATCCCCAGCAGACTGGCGATCTGGAGCGGTCTGCCTGACACACCGTGCTCTGTGTTGTTACGGGCTACGATCGGGGTGCAGAGGGGCGTGTAAGACCGGTCGGATTATGCTCGGGGTACGTGTGGTGTGGAGAAGGTTCATGGGCAGGTCATGATTGGTTAAGATTACTTGTGATTGGCTGAGGGGCTGGTCATGATTACTGATGATTCGTAAAGAGAACAAACAGAAATGGAAAAAATTCACTGGGAAGATATGGCAAAGCATGCTTAAAAAAAACTTGAAAAAAGAAAGATCTGATACAATGTACTTATCCCGTTTCGTTTATATTTCTGAGATTTTTGCACATCATCTTTCAGAATTATTCTGAATTACTGTGGAGTCACTGGTACTTCTCTGGTGACAAGCATCAAACTACTGATCAGAACATACTACAAACCTGTTCTGTCAGTTAAGGTAGATACCCAAGGTGAAACACTACTCCACTTCATTAGTGGACAACATTAGTCCCCCCTTTAGTCTTCAACTTGAGTTAAAGTACAAAAGGACTGGCCTTTAAATGTACTTAAGTACTGAAAATAATAAATATATTTTATATTACATTATGTGCTCTTGTAAAATCTGTCCAAATAGAATTTGTTCTCTAACATAAAGTGCTACGTTCACATGTTTAATATTTCACAATATCAATGCATTTAGCTAGCTGGAAGCTCAGAATAATATTAACCATGGCAAAATAAATATATATAGCTAGCTAGCTAATGTGCGTTTCGGTTGTGTGCTACCAATAGTCTTATTAGCTAGCTAACTAACCATGTATACAACGATAATGTCGTTTGCTGCAATATATTGTTAGATTTCTCATTAAGGTAAATTACCAGTAGCTCACCTCTACGTCTTTCCTTAGATGGGGAATTATTATAAGGACAAATCTTATGGGACTGAGGCAGGCAGAGAAGGCACTTGAAAACGAAGGAGTTATTTTTTCTTTTCGACTCTTTCACAGAACCTACCTCAGATAAGTCCCTGGGTTTAGTGTCGAGTTACAGCTTCTTCCATTTGTGTGTGGTGATCTGTTCTCTCTGACCGTTAAGCTGCTGCAGTGACGTCGAACCTGAACCCTGACTGGTGCGCGCGCTTCCCGCCTTTGTTTTGACGTTACTTTTTAAATAAAAACGTGAAGCCTGAAGGAACGACAGTAAAAAGTAAAAGATTTGCCTTGGAAATGTAGTGGAGTTCAAGTAAAAAGGTACAAAAATGTAAATACTTGAGTAAAGAAACACAAAATATTTCTTAAGTACAGTAACGATACACATTTACTGCTGACTGTTCCTTTTATTTCCACTGTTCCATGCCAGTAAAAATACAGCAGTGTCAAGAAAGCATGAGCAGAATTAGGCAATTAACTAGCCAGTTAGCAAAGTAATTAATAAATGAATCTATCAATTTGAACTGTGCTCATTAAGACCATCGTGAAGAATAATCCTGGAATGGACAGTCAGTCGGAGTCCCATCAGACACGATGAACAATTAGAGAGCGTGCTGAGAATGATCAGCTGTCAGGAAGGGACAGAGCGGTGGTGTGTTCAGGACAGACAAGGACGGAGCGGTGGTGTGTTCAGGACAGACAGGGACAGAGCGGTGGTGTGTTCAGGACAGACAGATTTGTTCAGAGTGGTGATGTGTTCAGGACAGACAAGGAGGGACAGAGAGGCACAGAGCAGCGGTGTTTTCAGAGCGTGTAAGTCACCTCTGCAACCCAGCAGCTGACGCTGAGAACTCTGGGAAGGGGACCCAGGCTGCATCGTTAGTGCAGGTGGGGCAGTTTATGAAGCTCAGCAGTTATGATATAACACAATCGCCGGTGTGAACCTACACAAAAGCACATGCAGACAGATGTAGTCTGTGTAGCATGAACACATAGATGCACAAAGACTAGACAACACAAACTTGACTAGATTACATTTACATTTTGATTTAGGGCATTTAGCAGACGCTGCTATATGGAGCGACTTACAAAGTGCCTTGCCATTTATTCACAGAATGCATCCTAGACAGTACAGTAGATAGGTCAGAATTCAAGGTACCCTTGAGCCAGAGGTACTAAACTACAGGAATCAATACCATTACTAGTATTGTAAATAAACACAGACTAAAACTTAAACAGCAGGAATTAAAACAAATACCTAGAAGTGTAAATAAACATAGACATAAATAAACGTACAATGTAAAATAAAAGGACAACAACACCAACAATAACAAGTGTTATCTGCTGTGTTAGTGCTCATTTAAGAACTCAACAAACAGGTGAGTCTTCAGCCCACGTTTGAAGACGGCAGGAGACTCTGCAGTACAAACAGCTAGTGGAAGATGGTGTGATTGTGGGTTTGCGTGTATCTGCATGTGTGTGTTTGTGTGTCTGTGTCTTTGTGTTTGTATGTGTTTGGGGGTGTGTGTGTGTGTGTGTGTATGTACCACTACATATCCCCCTCTTACATGTGATCAGCACAGCAGTAGCTAAAGTACAAATACAGCTCACACAGAGTTCTTAAAGAAACTATGTGAATAACCTACATATTAAAGTTAACCGACCTCACTGAGTTACTGTGAGATTTTCATTGAAGGGCAGACATGAAAAAGCCTTTTCAATTAGGTAAGACTCATGTGTGTCTCCCCTGTAATCGCCCTGCTGTGTAAGGAAGCACACACACAGACCATGACATTTCACTAATAACACCAAAGACCCTGTCTTCAGAACAATGAGAAGAACCTGGGACATATAGACCCCACCCCCACTGTCAAACTCATTCATTTCATTGGTCAGATTTTCTGTCATTCTGCTAATAACCCTTCAACATATCCCCAGAAGGGGCAGGTGGGCGGGTCCACAGCAGTGTCTGCAGACACACGAATAAGCAGCTTGTAGTAGTTCCACTCTGGGACAGAAATATGTGCTGTAGTAACCAAGAGTGTAAGTATGTAAACTAGCCTAGATGGTTAGTGTTTTCTAATTTTCCTTTCATTAATGAAATTTTTTTGTTTTACTTTTTTTTTGGTTTTCCTTGTCTGAAGGGTTAGAGGCCCTTATATGCCACTGGTGTATATACAGCATGTGTGTAAGCTAAGATCACTAAGGTCAGACAGAGATCACCAGGATCACTTAATCAGACAGAGATCACCAGGATCACTAAGATCAGACAGAGATCACCAGGATCACTTAATCAGACAGAGATCACCAGGATCACTAAGGTCAGACAGAGATCATCAGGATCACTAAGATCAGACAGAGATCACCAGGATCACTAAATCAGACAGAGATCACCAGGATCACTAAGATCAGACAGAGATCACCAGGATCAGTAAATCAGACAGAGATCACCAGGATCACTAAGATCAGACAGAGATCACCAGGATCACTAAATCAGACAGGGATGATACTGGCAGAGCAGCAGAGTGAATGAATGAGACAATGAAAGAGCAGTTGAATAAAAGAAAGACAGAAAGGTCTGGGATTGTTTAATCTTCCTCTGTTGCAGGAGCTCAGAGACATTGACATTGATGTTTATCAGCACAGACGCACAGCTTCAGATATTTTGATGTATGTCTGTGTGTGTGTGTGTGTGTGTTTTAGTAACAATAAAGTACTTAGATTGGCTCCAGTCTCCATAAAGACCTGGATAAGCTGTTATATTTGCATATCTCTCCCTTCTTCTCTCTCTCTCTCTCTCTCTCTCTCTCTCTCTCTCTCTCTCTCTCTGTGGTCTCTAACCAAATCAGACTTATGTACTAGAAGTAGTGTTAGTCTAATAGTTCTCTTGTGCATGTAATTGTATTTGGTGGTAGAGGTTTATGTGTGTGGTGTATTCTGTGGTGGTCTGTAATAGATAGCTGTTTGTTTTGATTAACAGCATATCTGCTTGCTAGTAGAGTAATCAATACACTGTAAACTGTAATCACTGTAATCAATACATTTCCCTGTGTGTGTCTTATAAATCTGGCATAGACTGATACAGTAATATTTCAACAAACTGTTATGCATCAATCTTAATATCAGAGGAAGAGTGTGTGAAGTTGCTGTGTAGCTGTTATTGTTTTTCTGTGCTGTCACAGAGTAAAATTTAGAAACATCTAACATTCTAAATATTTTAAACATTGTAAAATCTAAATTTAGACACATTGAGGTTTCATGTTCGCACGTGTGACTGAGCTTGCGCAAACACCCAGCTGATGCAGGAGGAAATGTTTAAACGAGCAGTCAGACATTTTGACCATCCTAAAATAGCAAACGCTATTTCTGAAATTGTTTAAGTATTATTTTATGCATTTTATGTTTAAAAGTGTATAAAGTGTTCGTATAAATAGTAAAACCTCACAAACGTCAGTGCTCAGTCTGATTACAACTGCCTATGTCTACTGCAGTGGGTGATATACAGAATGCTACGGATGGAGATGCAGCCCTTGGTCCTCCATTAAGAGTTCTTCTAAAAGAAATATCCCCGTCTCTGGAATACAATCTAATATTCCAGTTCGGTTTACTACACAGGGTCATGGTGACCAGTTAATGTATCCTGAACAAAGAGGCGCTACTTTGTAGCCACAATCTTGAGTTGGTGGACAAAACGAAATCGTACAGTACCATGCCTGCTCTGAGGATTCGCAAATAGGATTGTACTGCGTTCACATCCCGTGATTTGATTATTGATATGCTCATTGGAACCAATGCAAATCATGGAACCATGGGAGTTGATTAATAACCATGGTGACGCGCCTATGCAATAAATACTAAAATAGAGTGCACTCTCATTGGTCCTCTTCGACTGTAAATTTAACAAAGGTTGCGAAGGCAACTATGAATAATATTTCCGTTGCAGAGTTGGAAGATTTGATGATCAGACGGCACAACCAAGATTTAAATGTGAGACGCTCAGAATCAGCTTCCGTGATAAGAGAAAAAATCAGTTCTTGAATATTGTGACCACGTCAGCTGCATTGAAAGATGAACATTATTACATTATTATTATTATTATTAATATTAATATTAACTTTTCTTTAAAACCATCATGCCAAAAAACGCCTACGGAAAAAAATAGAAAAAAAACACTATTGTACTATGGTCTCCTTCGTAATGCTGAATGAGCACAAATATGCTGAGAGTGTGTCTCCCAACCAGCTGCATCTACCTGAAGGAAACATCTGGTGCATTGCTCACCGTGCTGTTTCTCATTCAAAAACGACAAGAAGAAGGTTGTTTTTGACTGTGGAGCAGCGCACAAAGGAAGATGCAAACTCTTGCAAGGTCCAGAGTTGTCACAAGGTTTGGACTGGCACTAGTAGCATTTAAACCTGACATCCAGACTACAGCAAGTCAAAGACATTTTCAGTGGTGGCTTAAAGGTGACAAAAGAGACATTCCAGTGGAATACACTGTAGAATGGTGGTACATCTATTCAGTACAGTGTCATCCCTACTTTGTGTAAATTTTAACCTAAGAAAAACCTCAAATGGTAATTTATCTTACTTTTGAGCAGATGTTGTCAACACAATCAAGAACAATTTCTATATGAATTATGTTGGGCCTGATTATGTGCTCTTCACATTACTGAATTTAAGTGAGGGATGAATCTTTGCAAATGACTGAGATGTTTTGACGTGTTTGACAAGCAGAGTTGAAGTTGCATATGCTTTGGACACAGATTTCTGTATAACTGCTATATGAAGGCTCACCTACTGAGGAGGACAGATGATGAGTTTAAGATCAGATAGTGGTACTTATTTTAAAGAACAGACAGAAGTTGTGCATATGAAGGATCATGTAAAGATTTAAAAGTCATTGATGCACCATGGAGGAACCTGGAGGTTCAGTGCTCCTTCAGGAACGTGTCGTGGTGGCATCTGGGAACGTTTAATAGTGAGAAATGTTTTCAATTCTGTTCTCAACCAGCAGGTGGTCAGTGATGAAAGATTGCAAAATGTGTTCTGTTAGGTTGAAGCAATCTAAAATAGCTTACCAATCACAGCTGTTTCACATGATCCTAATGATTTGAGGTCTCTTACACTAACTATAATAACATATATAGACTAAAATTGCACAAGTTTCACAAGTCATTTTAAGTCTTTTCATGCACTGAGAATTTATTGTGTGCATTTTATCCCACAGCGGGCCTGTGTGTATATTGAATTGGGTTTCAAATATATGAAATGATATAATTTTGACTCTGGCAGAGAACAGTGGGCAAAGGTGTTTATACCAAAGTACCATAGACACACAGGTGAGCAGAGTTACCACACAGCCGTTTATACAAAAGTACCATAAACACACAGGTGAACAGAGTTACCACACAGCCGTTTATACAAAAGTACCATAGACACACAGGTGAACAGAGTTACCACATAGCTGTTTACACAAAAGTACCATAGACACACAGGTGAACAGAGTTACCACACAGCTGTTTATACAAAAGTACCATAAACACACAGGTGAGCAGAGTTACCACACAGCCGTTTACACAAAAGTACCATAAACACACAGGTGAACAGAGTTACCACACAGCCGTTTATACAAAAGTACCATAGACACACAGGTGAACAGAGTTACCACATAGCTGTTTACACAAAAGTACCATAAACACACAGGTGAACAGAGTTACCACATAGCAGGCCTCTTGTGCTGCAGCTGTATTCATGCCAACTAGTGAGTAGAAAGAAATACCAACATTGTAGTTGCTATATGCAAACATTCCCTTTAGTGAATGTCCCAGTTTTTATTATTGCATTCTGGGAGCAACGTGAACACTCTGTGTGTCCTCTGGGTGTGCTGGGTTTCAAACGTGAACACTTTGTGTGTCCTCTGGGTGTACTGGGTTTCAATATCCGGCAGCCCAAAGGGACACATAGAAACTTCAATTCACAACAGGTTGTAACAGTTATTCACAATTTCTGCAAAGTGCTACAATATACAGCTAGCAATGTGTCAGTGTTATAATGAAGACCTGTTGGAGAAACTGGACTAGAGAGAGAGAGAGAGAGAGAGAGAGAAACTGAAAGAGAAAACGACTGGCTTTGTTTTCAGGCCATCCCAGCAGACTTTGAGCCATTCAGGACAGGAAATCTGTGCCATAGCACACTGCTCTGGGTAGATGTTCACATGCAAACACACACACACACATACACACACACACACACACACACACACACACACACACACACACACATGCATGCACGCTTGCTTCAAGGACCATGTTAGTTTGAAAAATGAGGATAAATATATGTATATGTGTGTGTGTGAGAGAGAGAGAGAGAGAGAGAGAGAGAGAGAGAGAGAGCATCATGGCCTCTCCTGCTATACTGGTGGATTTTCAGAAGCCTCCAGTACAGAAGTGTTTCCGATCCCCACGGCTCCGACAGCAGGCTGATCTCAGATCAGCTCCACCCACACCTCCACCTCCTACTACAATAATAACCACTGGCCCATATTTTTCACAGCACAGTGCAGTGGTGATAATGTAATTCAGAAACACAGTGCAATATGGTAGTAACAAGAAGAATTCCATATGACAGAACAGCCATGATCACTTCCTTCAGGAAAGGGCAAAATGATAGTTATAGATGCATTAGAGATGCATCACAGACATTAGAAGCTGCTCAAAAACTTAATATGAGTTTTCCTGAAATTAACACCATATTGTAACACTGATATTGTTAAAGAAAATGACACAGACACAAATCAGAGGTTTCATCATTTTTATTGTAAGTGCCAGAATGTTCCTGCACGAGAGAACAGAACATTTCAGCCCCCCCTGTTCTCAGGTCAGTCCCCCCTGTTCTCAGGTCAGTCCCCCCCTGTTCTCAGGTCAGTCCCCCTGTTCTCAGGTCATTCCCCCCCTGTTCTCAGGTCATCCCCCCCCCTGTTCTCAGGTCAGTCCCCCTGTTCTCAGGTCAGCCCCCCCTGTTCTCAGGTCATTCCTCCCCTGTTCTCAGGTCAGTCCCCCTGTTCTCAGGTCATTCCTCCCCTGTTCTCAGGTCAGCCCCCCCTGTTCTCAGGTCAGTCCCCCCTGTTCTCAGGTCAGCCCCCCCTGTTCTCAGGTCAGTCCTCCCCCTGTTCTCAGGTCAGT
>NW_027506878.1:680000-682500 GCF_052324685.1 Brachyhypopomus gauderio | reverse complement strand
GATGTTTATGTTAAGTGTTATTTTCCTGTTTAGTGATGTTTAAAATGACCCTGTTCATGAATGCGAGTAAATCAAGGTTACCATGATAAGAACCATGTATCCTGTTGCCATAACTCTGCGCACGTGATACATACATGATTCATACATGTTTATTTAGATACTTTTGTTATTTGCCCTTCACAATTGTGCGGGGTAGAATCCTGAGTCAGGTCACATGGTATCTAAAGCCACGCCTCCACCCATCTTGCTGTGTTGCATTATCACCTCCAGAGTTGAATGAGCTCACACAGTGCTCAACTGTGTCCACACCTTCACGGTGCAAACTCTGTGGGTGTGTCTTCAGGTGTGGACTCAGTAATGCGGAGTGCAGGATTGAGCTTGTGTTCCTGTTCATCTCAATACTGAACATGTGTGTTAAGTTGATCTGAGGACACCTCGGGACTTGAAGAGATGCATCTCTTCCTTGATCAGAAAAGTCTGGGCTGACATCAGGATATGAACACACACAGCTGCTCCCTGATCAGTGTAGTCTGGGCTGAAATCAGGATATGAACACACACAGCTGCTCCCTGATCAGTGTAGTCTGGGCTGAAATCAGGATATGAACACACACAGCTGCTCCCTGATCAGTGTAGTCTGGGCTGAAATCAGGATATGAACACACACAGCTGCTCCCTGATCAGTGTAGTCTGGGCTGAAATCAGGATATGAACACACACAGCTGCTCCCTGATCAGTGTAGTCTGGGCTGAAATCAGGATATGAACACACACAGCTGCTCCCTGATCAGTGTAGTCTGGGCTGAAATCAGGATATGAACACACACAGCTGCTCCCTGATCAGTGTAGTTTGGGCTGCAGGCTAAAACACATTAGTTTCTCCCTCACAGCTTGTAAACAGCACAGGATGAGGCCTAACACCATGGCTACTGTTTCCGTGGAGATACCTTCTGGCCCAAACTGCTCTAATTTTATCTCACCTGCTCCTTCTCTCTCCCCCTTTCTCTCTTACTCTTTCTTTCTCTCTCATTCTCTCTCTTGTGTGTATGTGCATTTCTGTGTGTTCAGAATTATGGATTGGTGTGAGGGTTATTTCTGTGTCTGTCATGCTGTCATGATTAGCACACACCCATAACTCCAAACAGATTTGGTCTGACTGTGTTTGTGTGTGTGTGAGTGTGTGTGGTTATGTGTGTGCTTGTATATTTATATAAGTGTATATGGTTTTGTATGTGTGTGTATTATTGAGTGTGTGAGTGGGTGTGTGTGTGTGTGTGTGTGTGTGTGTGTGTGTGTGTGTGTGTGTGTGTGTGTGTGTGTGTGTGTGTGTGTGTGTGTGTGTGTGTGTGTCTCTATGTGTGCCTGTGGCTTCCCGCAATGCACTGCAGTAAGCATTCCAGACACACTGTGCTACTAAGACACACAAGCTTGCTGGGATACATTTAGAGATGTTCATGTGGTTTGCTGGGGCACGTTCAGTGTGAGGTCATTCATCATCAGATACCCCCACCAGGGGCTGAGCCAGGGCAGACCAGTATGACCAGGATCCCCCACTGGGGCAGCTCAGTCTGTTCCCCCCAGCCAGCAGCTGACATCAGGAATCTGACCCGGCTCTTCGCTGTGGGGTAGATGTTTCTCCAGACCGGACAGAGGTGCTACCGCTTGTCTGATGGCGTTGGCTGGCTGAGATGATGATGAGGCTACTGTCTCCACACCTGCTTTGATCACCTGGTCGAGAGATCCTGAGATGTCGGTTGTCACTGAAGAACCTTGGCAGCCTCTAAAGATCTGTTCTAACATTCTAATATTCTAATGTTCTACCTTTCTAATGTTCTAACATTAACATGTAACATTCTAAACATTCTAACATTCTAGATTTCTACCTTTCTGATGTTCTTACATTAACATGTAACATTCTAAACATTCTAACATTCTAATATTCTAATGTTCTAACATTAACATGTAACATTCTAAACATTCTAACATTCTAGATTTCTACCTTTCTAATGTTCTTACATTGTAATCAATCAATCAATCAATCAAATTTTATTTATATAGCGCTTTTTACAACAGTTGTTGTCACAAAGCAGCTTTACAAGTGCCGAGTCCTAGCCCCCAGTGAGCAAGCCAAAGGCGACAGTGGCAAGGAAAAACTCCCTAGTTTTTTGCATGAGGAAGAAACCTTGAGAGGAACCAAGACTCAGGGGGGGGAACCCATCCTCCTCTGGCCGACACCGGTCACCATGACAACAACAACAACAATTTAGACAGAAAGAAGAGAAAGAAAATGAAAAATATGTAATAATGTCCATCATGATGTATGCATCCGGTTAGGCAGGAGGTGGCCGGCCCAGGATGGGTCGCTTGTTTCTCCTCATCTCATTATTCCTCAAACAGGCGGGCAGCCATGTGGAGAAATGAAACAGGGAAAATTAGCTCTGTATGAGGACATGTACAGGACAGGTAAAATTATAAACATTTCTGGAGTGTGGCAGCAACTCC
>NW_027506878.1:645000-672500 GCF_052324685.1 Brachyhypopomus gauderio | reverse complement strand
TTATTGTACCAGTTTCGATTTAGAACAGCAAGCTGCATATATATATATGCTGTAATGAAATCCCCAAACAAACCGGGCCAGGGGGGGTGAGTACTGCACATGCGCAGTGTAGACGGCACGTTGGATCAGGTTTCATGAGCGTCTTTGGGAATTCCCCAGGAAATCACCTCCGCGTCCCTTTTCTGGACCGAAAACCTGACCTGGACCGTCCGCTCGCACGTCGGTGGTGTACGTTATTGGGTTTTAAAATGGTCCGGACATGGAGGGGCTTTGAGAGCAGTTGGAGAGCAGCGGCGCGCGTTGTTGTGACGGACTGTGTCCGAGGAAGAGGCTCGTAAACCCCGCAGCTGCGTCCCGGTTCCGGATGGCCACACGTTAGTGGGTCGGTGTGTTGGACGGAACCGAGTACTGTGGCATCGAGTTTAGTCGTGAAAGCAACCGAGAGCTTCCCCCGGGGGGAGCAGACCCAGCGTTTATAAATGGAGTGGGCCCACCGACAGTGGAGCGATCCCCCAAAACAGAGCACACGACCCGGACCGAGTTATGGGTCCGACGAGGTCCCGACGGAGGACTGGTGCGACAGCGGGCTGGACTCTTTCAGCGGGATCGCTCCCGGGATCGACGCGTCCTGTCCCGGTCCGAACACCCCCGAGCAGACGTGGACGTCCGACCGGTCGGGGACTCGCGGTGTCCCGCTGGACGTCCAGAACACGGACTGTGGTTCGGTCTGCGGTTCGGGCGAGAGACTGGACTCCGCCATCGGGGACTCCATCACGGAGGACAGCGTGGGCAGGCTGTCGGACGGGATCGGGACCATGCTGCTGGGCGGACCGGGACACGCCGAGCCCGGGCCCGAGAAGGTCGGTGTGGAGGAGGAGAGGAGAGAAGTTCTGCGCAGAGAGGAGCTTCTCAACGCGCTCAACTTTGTGTCGGAGGACGGGGACACGTAGGTGGCTCCCGACCTGTAGCGTAAACCGGGTTTTAGTGAAAAGCACGTTTTGATGTTTGTTTATGTCACATTAATGCGAGTTAATAGCAGAGCAGCTTTCCGAGGGGCGTGTCTGTACCTGTGCTGACCTTTTGACCCCGGCCTGTGTGGACAGGGCACTCCAACTGGCCCTCATTCATGAGCAGTGGGACTTCGCCCAGTACCTGCTGGACGCTGTGGCGCTTGACCCTGCCTGGACACCATACCTGGACATCCAGAACGACCTGGGACAGGTGGGCTGGGCCCCATGTGTACACACACACACACACACACACACATCAGAATTGCAGAAGTGATTTTGCATAATTGCAGTTTATCAGTTTTGCAGAAATTCTAGTGATTCCTGTTAGTAATTACAGCACAGCTATGTTGGCTTTGTTTTTAAATAGGCCACATGACAGCAAACAGTAACTTAATGCACAGTGGCCTATCAGCGTAGTGTATGATAAAAAAAACATCTGTTAAACCGTCATGCTGTTCAGCTGGGACTGCAGACATACCTTAAGAAAAACCCATTAATATGATTATCATGGAATAACATCGTGAGGTTCTGAACCAGTGGCCACCAGTCCTGGCTGTGATATTGTGAGGTTCTGAACCAGTGGTCACTGGTCCTGGATGTGATATCGTGAGGTTCTGAACCAGTGGACACCAGTCCAGGCTGTGATATCGTGAGGTTCTGAACCAGTGGTCACCGGTCCTGGCTGTGATATCGTGAGGTTCTGAACCAGTGGTCACCGGTCCTGGCTGTGATATCGTGAGGTTCTGAACCAGTGGACACCAGTCCAGGCTGTGATATCGTGAGGTTCTGAACCAGTGGTCACCGGTCCTGGCTGTGATATCGTGAGGTTCTGAACCAGTGGTCACCGGTCCTGGCTGTGATATTGTGAGGTTCTGAACCAGTGGACACCGGTCCAGGCTGTGATATCGTGAGGTTTTGAACCGGTGGTCACCGGTCCTGGCTGTGATATCGTGAGGTTCTGAACCGGTGGTCACCGGTCCTGGCTGTGATATCGTGAGGTTCTGAACTGGTGGTCACCGGTCCTGGCTGTGATATCGTGAGGTTCTGAACCGGGGGTCACCGGTCCAGGCTGTGATATCGTGAGGTTCTGAACTGGTGGTCACCGGTCCTGGCTGTGATATCGTGAGGTTCTGTAGCAGTGTATCCGGGTCATGCCTGATCCGTAACTGTCACATCGCAGAGTTATTTGGTGCTGTCTAAAAACTTGAGAACCACCAGAGAGAGAAATGGAGGAATGATTTGACTGTATATTTGCCCAAGATGGATTATTCCGGTTTCCTTTTTATGTCAATATATATATACAAGTAGTATTCTAAATTGGTAATTTGAGAATTTTTGGCAAATACATACTTTTCATAATTTTCACTAGTTGTGAATTCCATTCTGTGGTTCTGTTTCAGGGGTAGATATTTTTACTATGTTGATGTCAAGGTTTTCTATGTCCCTGTGATACCCATAACATTTTATTGTCAAGGTATTAAGGTATAGCTGGTATGTAAATCAGTACAGCTGAACTAATAACTTCTCACATCATAGAGCATCAGAAAACGTCATCAGCTAGTAGCACTGTAAGCCGCTGCTCTGTTGGAAAACACAGACAGGAAGAGCCACGGTGTTCCAGGCAGCTACACCCGTCAGCTACACCCGTCAGCTACACCCGTCAGTGTTTGGCTGAGTTGGGAACAGACAAGGAACTGTTGAAGTTGAGAAGTACATGTTGTGACATATGACGCAATTGCATGTTTGTTTGGGGAAGTATGGATTTCTTCACACACAGTGTTGTGACTCCTTTAACTTGCACCCTGCTTGTGTGTCCTTAATAATTATATTTCATATTTCCCTGGCTCTGTTCACCATTAGAGGCATAAGAAAAGTCAATTTACAGAATTGTCTTTGTCTTTCTGATCTCTCTGTATTTCAGATCTCTCTGTCTCTCTGAACTCTGATCTCTCTGTCTCTCTGAACTCTGTATCTCTGACATTTCTGGTTTCTCTGTCTCTCTGATCTTTCTGGTCTCTCAACTCTGTATCTCTGAACTCTGTATCTCTGATCTCTCTGTCTTTGTCTCTCTGTCTCTGTCAGACGGCCCTGCACCTAGCTGTGATAGTGGGCCACAGTGCGTTTGTGGCTGCCCTCCTGAAGGGGGGTGCAGGGGCGGAGCTACAGGAGAGGGGAGGCCACACCCCTCTGCACTTGGCAGTAAGAGAGCAGCGTGTGGACTGCGTGAGGGCGATCACTTCCTGTCCCCGCACCCCTCCACAACACCTGACCATCACCAACTATGCAGGTACACGCATGGAAAAGAATCCTCAGGAAAAATACTCAAAAAGCTATTTGTTTCTGCACAGTCATAACAGTCATAACTTTTCATTACTTCTGTAATGAAACACACACAAAATGTTCTATATTGTACATATTACATGTGATATATGATTGCATATACATTTCTTGAAAATGTTTGCCTTCTCTCCCTCCTTTCTGTCTCTCTCTATCTCTTTTCTCTCTCTCTCATCTTTCTCTCTCTCGTCTCTCTTTCTCTCTCTCTCTCGTCTCTCTCTTTCTCTCTCTCGTCTCTCTCTCTCTCTCTCTCTCTTTCTCTCTCTCTTTCTCTCTCTCGTCTCTCTCTTTCTCTCTCTCGTCTCTCTCTCTTTCTCTCTCTCTCTCTCTCTCTCTTTCTCTCTCTCTCTCTCTCTGTCTCTCTCTCTCTCTCTCTCTCTCTCTCTTTCTCTCTCTCTTTCTCTC
Source organism: Brachyhypopomus gauderio (assembly GCF_052324685.1). NCBI lineage: Eukaryota > Metazoa > Chordata > Actinopteri > Gymnotiformes > Hypopomidae > Brachyhypopomus > Brachyhypopomus gauderio. Next base: position 668,748 of record NW_027506878.1, on the reverse strand, counting down.
GTCTCTCTCTCTCTCTCTTTCTCTCTCTCTTTCTCTCTCTCGTCTCTCTCTCTCTCTCTCTCTTTCCTCTCTCTCTCTCTCTCTTTCTCTCCTCGCTCTCGTCTCTCGTCTCTCTCTCTCTTCTCTCTCTCTCTCTCTCTCTCTCTCTCTCTCTCTCTCTCTCTCTCTCTCTCTCTCTCTCTCTCTCTCTCTAGGAGTGAGTGTTCTCCACTTGGCGGTGCAGAGAGGGCGATGTGACATCATCAACATGCTTCTGCAGGCGGGTGCAGACGTCAATCAGAGGGTGAGAGTCGGCGTCCCGATCCCCCTGAGCCGTGTGTGATTGGGGACGCGGCCCACGTGTCACCTGGCCTGTCCGAGTGCTTGGTACTTGCAGGAGTGAGGCCCACAGAACTGATACTGGCCTTTTAGTCTCTGCCAGAGGATCAGTGTATCATAGGGGTCGTGTAGCAGGTGTAGCGTAGGCCTGGTGTAGCAGGTGTAGCGTAGGCCTGGTGTAGCAGGTGTAGCGTAGGCCTGGTGTAGCAGGTGTAGCGCAGGCCTGATGTAGCAGGTGTAGCGCATGTCTGGTCTTTACTGGGTCTGCAGCATTCCACAGTGGAACTACTGAACACAGTCAGTCGCGTGAGAAGTGGCGGTAGAGAGTTGGTGGTGCAGCTTGTGAACGGATGCTGTGTGTGTGCAGGATCAGGGTTCCGGGCGTAGCCCGCTGCACTGGGCCGTGGAGACCCAGAGCTGTGCGGTGGTGGAACTGCTGCTCCGAGCAGGGGCGTCCGCAGAACAGCGCTCGTACGCCGGCCACACGCCGCTCACGTGCGCCCTCTACAGGCCCAACAAAGAGCTGCAGGACCTTCTCAGAGCGGCTGGCGCCTCCATACAGGAGGAGGAAGATGAGGAGGAGGAAGATGATGAGGAAGGGGAGGCAGAGAGCGAAGAGGTGAGATTTCTAGAGGTTACACACACACACGCGCGCACACACACGCGCGCGCACACACACGCTCAAGAAGATCATGCATTGCTTTTATTTTTCTGGTACAGGATGAATTTGATGATGTCATCATCAATGGACAGCGTGTGCTGTAACTGTCGAAATGGACGCAACTGGGCCGTCAGCCTCTCGTGACTGGGGTCAGATGGTGGAGTGTGTGTTCGTGCGTGTGTAAATGTGTTTGCGTGTGTGTAATTATTACAGGTACAGTTTGATCATGCTACGTTGTTGGAACGCTCACTGTTAGATCTTTGATTTGCTGTTTCTGCAGGCATAGCCCTAGTGTCAGACTGTGTACTGCTGACCCTAGTGCCTGTCCCAGTGAGGACGGGTTGTTTCTGTTTAACTTTGTACTGTACGACTTAACCCTTGACCTCCCGCTGCTCCCCGCCTTTGCCCCGCAATGCTCTGCTTCTGAGGCTGACTGTGAACGTCTGGAGTGTTCTCTAGTCCTGGAGACCGCGTGCTTGACCGTACAAACAGATCGTCTACATCCTGCCCTTTCTGGAGGTGGTACGAAGGAGTTCTTGAAAGTTGGAAAAGCCACCCGGAGGCCGCTTGGCCTGCCGTCTTACGGTCATCATCTCCTGACGTTCTCAGCGGGGTTCCCGGGCCTCGTCTACATCGCGTGGAGTAGTAACTCTTCCCCACCTCCTGTTCGCTGGATGTGTGGCATGACTAACCCCACCTCCCAACACGCTCGCTGTTGAATCTCAAATTGACACCATGTAGCTTTTAAATGCAGAGCTGTGCAGTGTGGCAGTGATGTTGCTGTGCACATGTAAACTAGTCGATAAGACATAGAGGTACAGCACAGTTTCTATAGTGACTGTATCAGGATAGTGTGATTCTGATTGTGGTTATACTTTTTATTCCTGGGCGGCTGGGGATTGTGGGTAAAACTGGATTTATAGAACATTAGTGAATAGGAGGGAGAATTTGCAAAGGATCCCTTTGTTCTGATTGGTTCCTCCCTCTGATGCTTAATTTGCTATTTATATGTATGCTTGGTCACATGACATGGTCCTGGTGCTCCCGGATTGGTGGAGGTCCATCTCCTTGGTGACGAGTCTGTTTCCTCCATCTGTAAAGGAGCGTGTTCTCACAAGAAAATATGGATGGTGTAAATTGTTTACTTTTTAGCATTAAATGTAACTCGCCCTGTGCTAGCTTAATTTTGACATTAGCAACACTGCTATTTTTGGGTGAAGTGTAGATTTGACCTGTCATTTATTTAACCACGTTGGTGAAAGACGTGATTTCAGTACTGATCTGACATGAGATTCACTAGCTGTGGTATATTTTGCTTGTGTAAGTGTGTGGAAGGGGCACTGCCCCCTGCTGGCGAGAGAGGGAAGTACATGGAGAGTGTTGGAAAAGAGATCATGCATGTGAGAGCGGACATAGAAGATTGATGAATATGCCAGTCTGCTGGGTTCAGGTGACTTTTGAAAATGACTTTTGCTTGGGTTCACTTTGGCTGATGAAGTGCTTGTATGTGAGGGGGACGTGACTGACCTCTGACCTCTGGCCTCAGCTGTGTGAGTTTCTACTCTTGGGTTTCTGTTGTTCTGTTTTTATGGGTGTGGGTGTGTGTGAGAGTCTGTGCTGTATAGGGCTTCAAATGGACAATAAATACAATCACTTATGTGACAAATGAAATGTGTGTGAAACGGTTATTTTTGCCTTACACATGCAAACAGAGAATAGGTGAATTACACCCAGGATTCATCATTCTCTTATTAATAGGTGAATTACACCCAGGATTCATCATTCTCATATTAATAGGTGAATCACACCCAGGATTAATCAGTCTCATATTAATAGGTGAATTACACCCAGGATTAATCATTCTCATATTAATAGGTGAATCACACCCACATTCATCAGATTCATATTTTTACTGCATACTATGTCGCTGTGAAATGTTTCCAATTTGAATTTGTGTTGTTGCTATTCTAACAGTTGTGTTAACGTGTGCCCTGTTTGTTACTTTAGTCTATATTTACATTTCAAGTGTTCATTATTATGTATCTACAGAGTTCTAAATTTGCTCCAAAAATGCTCAAATGTTCTAAATAAAAGTATCTTTTATTTGCCAAATATCCAATGCAGTAATTTAATGTCAATGTTTATAGTCAATTACTCCTTGAAATATGCTATATCTCGATACGTATTGTTATCTGGTTATGAGACCTGAGATTTTGAGCTCTATGAAGAGGTGACACCTTTCACATTTCCGGAATTTTCTCTCAAATACCCTGGACTGGGCAAATTACCAGAGCCTTTGTGTGTGGATTAAGAGTATAAATACCCAAACAAGATTCCATAGGGCCTTCCTGAGCTGGTATTGGTAACCATGGTAATCATTCAGCTCTGTTGTGGAGGTGCATGTTATGCACTGCTGAACTATAGCTCACCTTCAGCACGAGACACGCCTCTTTGTGCCCAGCACCAATCAGCAGCTAGATACCTGCCTCTCAGTACCCGCACCAGTCAGCAGCCAGATACATGCCTCTCTGTGCCCACACCAATCAGCAGCACGAGACCCGCCTCTCTGTGTCTGCACCAATCAGCAGTAGGTTATCAGCCTTATGAAGTTACGCAGGGTTTCAGTGTTTGGGCACGTGAAATATGTGCAAAATTATGTCCAGATTAAGACGCTTGTTTATGATTTTCATACAGAAAATATACAGCCTGAAAGTGACTTATTTTAAATAATAATAATCTTTATTTGTATAACACCTTTCATACATACATGCAACTCAAAGTGCTTTACAGAATAAAAAAAAACATTAAAAGGAAGCAAAGATAAGACAAAAATAAAATATTAAAAGAAATTAAAGATTAAAAGGAAACAAACACAATAAAATAATGTAATAAAGCGACAAATTATAAAATAATAGACAACATAATGGAATAAAGTAAATAAGATGGTACAGAGTTAGAGTTTCTTGACTAAAAGCAAATCTAAACAAGAAGGTTTTGAAACTCTTCTTGAAGCTGTGACGTGCGGAGGAACGGACACGACACGTAGATGATGGGGTGCAAACACGAACTTTACTCAACAATAGACACGTAGCTTCACTGCGGTGGTGCAAGCACAACAATGCGATATTCACACTGGCATGAAACTTAGACAAAGACGAGCACACGACACTGCGCGAACGCACATTAAATAAGTGAGTTACACAGACCCACGTGACCTCGAGACAAGGCACAGGTGTAACAAACGAACACGCTCACAAACAACCCACACCCATGGAAGTACAAACATGGACATAACAGCACGCAGACGACGTCATGACACGCCCACAGGGAAGGGTCCGGAGCTGTCACCGTGACAGAACCCTCCGCCAGGGGCTCGCTACTCCCGGAGCATCCCGCGTAGCTGGGAAGCCCCGAACCAACACCGACGGGGCAGGTCCGGAGCCGCCGGGATCGTGAGCCTCCGAGAGCAGTCACCCCCGACGGCGGGAACCGCCGCGAACAGCTCTAGCACACCCTCCCTGGGAAGACAGGGGAGAAAACATTAAACAATGGCACGCTGACAAACACACACACTGGAACATGAAACACAAATGGCACAAAAGGGAACAGTGGGTTAGGGAGACACAAGGGGACAGACAGAAACACCGGAACACACACATTCAGCCCCGAAGCCAGGTTTCCCGCCTGAGGCAACGCCAGTAGCGGCGCGAAGGCTCCGAGGGCTGGAGACGCTGCAGCAGGCGGTGCTCCTCCCGCCTGTTGCGCCCGCTCACCGCCAGGTGCCGCACGGCCGGCGGACGCGCTGGGTGGAGCGCGACTGGTCGACCGCTTGGGACCAGTCCCTCTGGCGGGCGCTCGAGGGGCGGCGTGACTGTCCGACCGCTTGGGTGCCGTGCTTCGGTCGGACGCGCGGGGTGCAGCGCGACTGGTCGACCGCCTGGGGGCAACACACCTGGCGGACGCGCGAGGTGCAGCGCGACTTTTAGCCCGCTTGGAGGCAGCGCGACCGGCGGGTCTCACGGCGACCTTCCTCCCGGGTCAGTGACTCCCTCCTTCGGGAGAACCGTAGGGGCTTGCTGCGCGATAGGCCTGCCGGCGCTCCCTCTCCGGGAATCTCCCGTAGGAAGCCCCTCCCTTGCCAGGCCAGCCCCCTCTTGGACCGGTATCGGGGGTGGTGTCCATATCCGGCTCCTCCTCCTCGGCCACGCTCCAGTCCATGGACCGAGCGGGGGTCTCACATCGGGAGTGGTCCATGGGCTCCTCCCCGCAGGAATCCCCACTCACCGATGCGAACGAACTGTCCGGTCCGCTCCCTCCCCCTTTGTATACCGTCGGGAGCGAACATACAGACGGAGGGCTCTCCCCCTCGCTCTCCTCACCGTAGTCGGATGGGAGGGGACTGATGTCATCCCCCCCGTAACGAACGGTGCTCTCCGAGCATACGGACGGGGAATACTCCTCCTCGGAGTCCACGCCTGTCGCCTCGCACTCCGATGGCGGAGCACTGACGTCTTCCTCCCCGTAGCAGACCGTGCTCCGTGAGCACATTGACGGGGAATACTCCTCCTCCTCGGAGTCCGTCCCCTCCGTCTCGCCCTCCGACGGTGGGAGACTGCCTTCCTCACCCCCGTAATCCACCGTGCTCTTCGAGCACATTGAGGGGGGATAGGACTCTTCCTCCTCTTCCTCGGGAGGGGTGAGGGAAAAGGCGCCCATGCCCACCCAAAACGGCTCATCGGTCTCTTCTTCCTCGGGGAAGACCGGGAGTAGCGCGCTATCCTCTCCTTGCTCTGCGCTCTCGGGCACTGGCATGGGAGAATACGCGTGCGGGGGTTCGTTCCTGCCGCCTCTTACCGCCCGGTGCGGGGGCTCTAGGGACGCGGCGAGGTCCTGGTCCCTCCACATGCGGACCGCGGATTGGCGTAGGTGTTCTGCCATCTTCGCGTCCTCCGCTTCCCGAGCCGCGCAGAGCATGTACGCGCACAACGGGTTCCTCATCATCTCCTGCTCGGAGACAGGGGCTTCGTGGTGACGGACCGGGGTAGAGCCGTGGTGGCGACGGCTCTTTCTCTTCCCTTTAGGCGCCCGGGTGGCGTATCCAGGCATACCTCTTTATCTTTGGCTCGTCTTTCTGTGACGTGCGGAGGAACGGACACGACACGTAGATGATGGGGTGCAAACACGAACTTTACTCAACAATAGACACGTAGCTTCTCTGCGGTGGTGCAAGCACAACAATGCGATACTCACACTGGCATGAAACTTAGACAAAGACGAGCACACGACACTGCGCGAACGCACATTAAATAAATGAGTTACACAGACCCACGTGACCTCGAGACAAGGCACAGGTGTAACAAACGAACACGCTCACAAACAACCCACACCCACGGAAGTACAAACATGGACATAACAGCACGCAGACGACGTCATGACACGCCCACAGGGAAGGGTCCGGAGCTGTCACCGTGACAGAAGCTGTGCAGGGATGAAATGCCTCTGAGCTTTTCAGGAAGAGAGTTCCAGAGCTTTGGGCCATAGTGGCTACCATTGCCAATCTTTAATCGGCTTTTAGGAATCACCAGTAGATTAATAATAATAATATTATAATCTACTATAATAATATTATCTATAATAATATATAACGTTCTGAACTCGCTGTAGGTGAGAAATAGAGCTCTTTGGAAGAGCAGATAGAACAGCATTACAATAATCTAGCCTTGATGTGATAAATGCATGGACAAGTTTCTCACTGTCAGCAGGAGAGAGCATATCTCGGACCTTAGCGATGTTTCGAAGGTGAAAATAAGCTGTCTTGCATGTAGTCATGATGTGTGATTTGAAGCTGAGCTCATTATCAAAGGTGACGCCCAGGTTCTTAAGACATTGTTTGGCCTTCAGATTCATTTGATTTAAATAAGTCTAGACATCATTCCTTTGTGAATCACAACCAAGAACAAGAACCTCTTCTCTTTATTTAATTGCAGACATTGTCAGACATCCATGTCTGTATATCACCTATGCAGTCAAACAGTGAGCAAATTGATTTTAGGGCTTTAGGTTCCAGAGAAATGTAAAGTTGAGTGTCATCTGCATATTGATGATAACGAATACCATGTTTGTTAATGATATGTGGTAACGGAAGCATATGTAGTTTGAACAGTAATGGCCCAAGAATTGATCCTTGGGGGACGCCACAAGTTATTTTTTGACATGTGGAGGAAGAGGTACCTAATGCAACATAGTAATCACGCCCAGTTAGGTACAATCTAAACCAGTCTAAGACTAAGCCACTAAGGCCTACCCAGCTCTGTAGTCGATCAAGAAGTATTTCATGATCAACTGTGTCAAAAGTGGCGCTTAAATCTAGAAGAAAAAGGACTGAGAGTTTGCCTGCATCCTTATTCAATCTCAGGTAATTTACTACCTTGTTGTTTCAGTGCTGTGGAGAACTCTGAACCTGAAAAGTGTCAAGATTTCTGTTCTTTTAATAGTGGTTTAACCACTGCAGTTTTAAGAAAATTAGGGAATTCTCCCAGTTGCAGAGACTGATTAACAATCGTTAGAACTTCATTAACTAATGAGCTCAGAACCTGCTTGAAAAAGCTTGTTGGTAAAGGGTCCAGTTCACATGTAGAGGATTTTAGTAATGAAATCACATCAAGTAGTGTTACCATGTCAACTTCTTGGAAATAAGACATATTAAAGTTAGGCTGAGTAACTGATATAAGGGTTGATAGTCTATTAGTGCTTGTTGCTATGTTCTGCCTTATACTGGTAATCTTGTCCCTAAAAAATATTGCAAACTCATCACATTTTTCAACTGAAACAGTTTCAGGGAAAACACAAGAATGTAGAAAATGTAGATTTGTTATATATGCAGTCTGATCATAATTTTAAAGAATACAAAAACATCCACAGATGACACTTTTTTATTTCACAAACTGAAAGTAACAGTTTACTATTTGTTTTTATGTGGAAAAAAATTTTTTACTGTCATTCTCTGAAGTGGTTTCCTGAAGCCACACTTTCATTTAATCTGGATTTTATATACTTTTTAGTATACTTTGTAGTATGTTTGTGTTCTAAATAATTTTTCCCATATGAATTGTGAATGTTTGTGGTGTCACAGTATTTCCTCTGTTGGAAGAAACTGAGTAAATTCAAGCTTTCAGCACTCTTTAGCGGAACGTCTGGGGATTCTCCAGGGAACAGAGAGAGACGGAGGCTCCGACCCCAAACCCGGCGTAGAGCGGCTCGGAAAACTTGGCCTGAAATCTGTGTACGAGTTCCATGCTCTCCGCGATGGCGTAGAAGGCCACGGAATTCCCGGCGTAGTCCAGATACACACCAATCCGGGTGGGCCTCGCCGTGCCCGGGAGGCTCTTGTCCATCTTGTTGTGCCAGGCGGAATACCCCGAGTCCGAGCACAGCAGGCTCCAGGACCGGTCGTTGTATCCGAGGAGGCTGTGGGAATTTTTGCCCTTGCGGCTGATGCTCCGGTAGGCGACTCCGACAGAAAACTCCCCGCTCCACTCCGCTTCCCAGTAGTGTCGGAATCCGCTCAGCGGTTCTGCGCACAGGATCTGGCAGAAGCCGTCGAAGCGATCCGGGTGGTCCGGGTAGAACTGTGTCGAACGCTTCCGGGTCACCCTGCGGTTCCCGTCTGACAGGATGAGCTCTTTGTAGGCCGTGTTGGGGTCAAAGGTGAGTCGAACTGAATCTGTTGGTCACATATGTCATCATTGCTCATGCATACATGTTTCTGTTTTACATGTTTTATCTGAAGTCTAAAGATCTAGTTTACTCTGATATTCTCTTGTAGCCTCTTGTGAATGTACACTCCTAGTTTGTAAATAGGTTTTCATGTTCTGATAATGTTTACCACCTTTGACTGGATTCTAAATCATTTTTAAGCTTAAAATGACACCCAGGACACTCCTGAAAATGCGATTGTAGCCAACATCTCAGTGAGTTTCTATTACCTGGTCTGAATCAAATGATCAGATCAGTTTGAAAAGGTCTGTTTCCACACATGCTGGCGGGTCATTGAACAGTTGGTTTTGTAAAACAGTCGGTGCTATTTCTAACTTCTTTTAGTCTTAGCTCCAGGCTGGCATTCCAAAATTAACTGGGATTTGCTTACAGTCATGATAAATGGTAAGAATCTGATCCTAAATGTGTGACGAGTTGAAAGGTTGCAAGTGTGTTTTCATTTTTTTCTCCTCATATTTTAATGGGAGTAAAAATCAATATATCATTTTGACACCTACATTGTGTAATAATCAGGTACCCATGAGTCCTTGACTAATACGCATATCTTGTTTCACTGGAGTTCTAGGAATTATGTACATATTTTTATTGAGATTATCATGAACCTACATAGAACTAAATCTTGTTTTGGTTTCCCTTTGATGGCCAGCAGCCCCAGTCACACCTGTGTGAATTTTCAGTCTGTCCCTAACCCAGTAATTCATTCATAACACTATACAACACAATACAATAATGAGTACAACTGATCATTATATCTGTGTATTATTGCATCACTGTATTATGTGCTATAAGGACACAAGGTTTATGTGAAATCCAAAGATCATTGCAGATTGTTGTATTTTCTGCTGTAGGGATTCACTTACATCTGAGGAAGTCCGCTCTTGTTTTGGGCTCCTGGAGATCAGCTCTTGTAGGTGCTGGAGATATAGAGGACACTTTCTATACCATCAACTCTTAAAAGCAACTTTTCTCCTTCTGTGGGGAGTGTGGGTTTCTACAGAGCATCACAAAAGTCTTCTTACCTTTAAAACGACCTCCAGTCCTGGGAATTAACACATACACGGGTGTGTCACTAACTATCAGAAAGAAGAAATGCAGTATTATTATTGTTGTTACTGTTGTGCTGAAACATGTAGAGAAGTAAATATTACAGCTGCAGTCTTGGGAATCTCCAGCTCTTTCAGGCTTCAAATATTGTCAAGAGTCCAGTACACCAGTATACCAGTACACCAGTGCACCAGTACACATGAGGTGCGGTAGGGAGGTGGGGGAATGAGGTGTGGTAGGGAGGTGGGGGAATGAGGTGTGGTGGATAAGGTGTGGTAGGGAGGTGTGGATGAGGTGTGGTAGGGAGGTGTGGATGAGATGTGGTGGATAAGGTGTGGTAGGGAGGTGTGGATGAGGTGTGGTAGGGAGGTGTGGATGAGGTGTGGTGGATAAGGTGTGGTAGGGAGGTGTGGTGGATAAGGTGTGGTAGGGAGGTGTGGATGAGGTGTGGTGGATGAGGTGTGGTAGGGAGGTGTGGATGAGGTGTGGTGGATAAGGTGTGGTAGGGAGGTGTGGATGAGGTGTGGTAGGGAGGTGTGGATGAGGTGTGGTGGATAAGGTGTGGTAGGGAGGTGTGGATGAGGTGTGGTAGGGAGGTGTGGTGGATAAGGTGTGGTAGGGAGGTGTGGATGAGGTGTGGTGGATGAGGTGTGGTAGGGAGGTGTGGATGAGGTGTGGTGGATAAGGTGTGGTAGGGAGGTGTGGATGAGGTGTGGTGGATAAGGTGTGGTAGGGAGGTGTGGTAGGGAGGTGTGGATGAGGTGTGGTGGATAAGGTGTGGTAGGGAGGTGTGGATGAGGTGTGGTAGGGAGATGTGGATGAGGTGTGGTAGGGAGGTGTGGGGATGAGGTGTGGTAGGGAGGTGTGGTGGATGAGGTGTGGTAGGGAGGTGTGGATGAGGTGTGGTAGGGAGGTGTGGATGAGATGTGGTAGGGAGGTGTGGGGATGAGGTGTGGTAGGGAGGTGTGGTGGATGAGGTGTGGTGGGAAGGTGTGGGGATGAGGTGTGGGGATGAGGTGTGGATGAGATGTGGTGGATGAGGTGTGGTAGGGAGGTGTGGATGAGGTGTGGTGGATGAGGTGTGGTGTGGAGTGGAGGTTGTAGCCATGGATGTTCTGGTCTACACACTGCATGCACTGGTCACCTTTTTTGGACACGTTGCCGAGCTCTTTCTTGCAGATGTCGTCCAGGTGTTCCTTCATGTCCGTTGCTGTTTTGGTGACCTCGCTGAAGGAGAACTCTGGGTTGATCAGCACCTTGGGCACCATAGGCTCTGGGGCTACTGACAGTGCCAGGAAGTTCTATGGAGACATTGACGGCACTCAACACCCAAAGACCAGCAAGTGTTCTTTAGTGTGTTTAGTGCTTTAGTGTTTTAGTGTGTTTAGTGTTTTAGTATGTTTACCATCTTTAAATTTGCAAAATACCTTTTTAGATGCAGCTCTCTCTCTCATGTTTGGAAGGCTGTGGATTCTCCACAAGGGGGCAGTATTAGCACTCAAGTATCTTTTGTGTGTATAATTTAAAGGGAGGAACCTGGCATGAACTTGCACCAGAAGAATTACCACAGACAAAAATCCCAGATTTGTTTCATGGCTGTTTTACGTGTGTGGTTAGTTCTTGGGCAATATATCATAGGTATTGCTACCATCAGCTATTTTCCGAACTGTATGTAACCCAACACTTCACAGAGGGGCCAAGCTTTTCAGTATATGGGTGCAAGTGAGAAAGCTCAGATAAAGGCTATAAAATCTGCGTAAAGCCCACTAACCAATTATAAATAATACAATAATTATCTGAGCAATCATGCAGTAAAAACTGTCACTACTTTGTTGAAGCACAGCTCCAGGCGAATTGTGGAAGGGGGTAACGGTGGAATGGTGGAGACCTGTAGTGGAGTAACTGTAGTGGAGCACCTGTAGTGGTGTACCTATAGTGGTGTACCAGTAGTGGAGTACTTGTAGTGGAGTACCTGTAGTGGTGTACCTGTAGTGGTGTAACTGTAGTGGTGTATCTGTAGTGGTGTAACTGTAGTGGTGTACCTGTAGTGGAGTAACTATAGTGGTGTACCCCTGTAGTAGTGTACCTGTAGTGGAGTACCTGTAGTGGTGTACCTGTAGTGAAGTAACTGTAGTGGTGTACCTGTAGTGGTGTTCCTGTAGTGGTGTACCTGTAGTGGTGTAACTGTAGTGGTTTAACTGTAGTGGAGTACCTGTAGTAGTGTACCTGTAGTGGAGTACCTGTAGTGGTGTACCTGTAATGGTGTAACTGTAGTGGTGTAACTGTAGTGGAGTACCTGTAGTAGTGTACCTGTAGTGGTGTACCTCTAGTGAAGTAACTGTAGTGGTGTACCTGTAGTGAAGTAACTGTAGTGGAGTAACTGTAGTGGAGTACCTGTAGTGGTGTACCTGTAGTAGTGTACCTGTAGTGGAGTAACTGTAGTGGTGTACCTGTAGTGGAGTACCTGTAGTGGTGTACCTGTAATGGTGTAACTGTAGTGGAGTACCTGTAGTAGAGTACCTGTAGTGGTGTAACTGTAGTGGTGTAACTGTAATGGTGTAACTGTAGTGGTGTAACTGTAGTGGTGTAACTGTAGTGGAGTACCTGTAGTGGTGTACCTGTAGTGGTGTACCTCTAGTGAAGTAACTGTAGTGGTGTACCTGTAGTGAAGTAACTGTAGTGGAGTACCTATAGTGGAGTAACTGTAGTGGAGTACCTGTAGTAGTGTACCTGTAGTGGAGTAACTGTAGTGGAGTACCTGTAGTGGTGTACCTGTAGTAGTGTACCTGTAGTGGAGTAACTGTAGTGGAGTACCTGTAGTGGAGTACCTGTAGTGGAGTACCTGTAGTAGTGTACCTGTAGTTGAGTACCTGTAGTGGTGTAACTGTAGTGGAGTACCTGTAGTGGTGTAACTGTAGTGGTGTACCTATAGTGGAGTACCTGTAGTGGTGTACCTGTAGAAAGTGTATGTTGTCCTCAGTGTCGATGATCTGCCGTAATTCTGCATCTCGTCTCTGCAGCTCCATAATCTCCTGCTCCAGACGTTCCACATATCCCTGCGCCTGACAGCACATTCACATCGTGTTTACAAACCTTCAGCTGTTTAGCTGGAGATTCCGTGTTTTTGGTCCACATGACGCAGTAGATGACAGGGTCTCTTCCAGGTCCCCGTCAGTCGGGCGTGGACTCTGACACGGTGGCACCTACTGTGTGCGGGGAGCTGGAGGAGGAGTGTATGGTGCTGGCCCCACCTACTGGAGACACCCACCTGTGTCATGGCTGCCTGCAGGTTTGCTTGGATGAGCTGGCACATTTCGGCATGCCAGCGTTCAACAGACTGCAGCATCTCACTGAAGATCTTATCACTGGCTGCTTGGGCCCGATGAGCATTACCCTACAGCCAGGAGGCGACAGAGAGCACAGGCAGTTTGATGACACACACTGGATACTGCTGGCTAGAGCCAGTTTACAAAATCATCCTAAAATCTTGTCTCATTAGATGTTTTGCGAGATTTAATCAGTTTTGAATAACAATTGAAAACATAGTTGCAGTGGTATTTTATCTCAATTGACCATTATTTAACAATTCCCAGAGAAGCAGAAAATCATATAAATACCACCAGGAGGCAGCACTGAGCCACACTGAGAGGTGCAGTTGCTGGACCCACCTTGAGAACCTCTACATTGTGCCTGAGGTCTTGGAGTTCTTTCATGCGTTCCTGGATAATGTGGTGAACTTCTGAATGGGTCACAACCAGCACTTTCTGAAGGACAGTTTATAATGATGTGTTGTTAGGTGTGTCGTATGTTGTGTTAGGTGTGTCAGGTATGTTTCAGGTGTATGCACTGATAACCGGGAGGCAGTTTTGTGTAGGTCATGATTTAGATCAAACAAACTCATGAAGGTCTAACCATCACTTCATAACCATGCTATGTAGATGTGTTTCTTAGACAAGCCCATAGCCTCAACATACCAGTGACCTATCTGTAATCTATTTGAACATATTTCTCATGCATTTTATCTCTCAGAACCCCAGGACAGCTAGTAATCAACCCAGTCTGGATCAAGCACAAATGGTTGACCCAATCTTAGTCATCAACTGGTCAAACTGTCCTCACACAATTGCCATTATTGGCATTATCAGAATGGGAGCTATATATTCCTGCGCATGTTGATTAGTCAGCAATTAGTCAGGTCTGTAGTGATCCATATCACTACACATTAATGAAATTGATTGGTTAGGTCTGTAGTGTTCCATATAACTACGTATGTTAATTAAAGTGATTAGTTAGCTCTGTAGTGATCCATATCACTATACATTAATTAAATTGATTGGCTAGGTCTGTAGCGTTTCGTATTACTACACAGGTTAACTAAAGGGATTGATTATCTCTGTAGTAATCCATATTACTACCCAATAATGCGAGCGATTGGTTAGGTCTGACCCCTCACCTGCTTGTCGGCGCGCTCCTCCTCGGCGCTGACGGTGTTGTGACCTCGGTGCTCGCGGACGGTACACAGCACGCACACGCACATCTGGTCGGAGCGACAGAACAGCTCCAGGCCCTTCTCGTGCTGCGGGCACACCTTGCGGTCCAGGTGTCCCGTCTCGTCCACCAGCTTGTGCCGCTTGAACGTGGCCGACTCGTAGTGCGGCTTGACGTGCACCTCGCAGTAGTACGCCAGGCACACCAGGCAGGACTTCACCGCCGGCTTGCGCCGGCCCGTGCAGAAGTCGCACAGCGAGTCGCGTTTGAGCGAGGGGAGCGGCGGCAGGGCGGGCGACGGCGTGGACGTGTCACGCGGCCCCACATTTGGCACGTTGCGCCTCAGATGCGGCCGTGGGGTGAAGGTGGCACGGCACTGTGGGCAGCTGTAGATGCCTGCGTGGTCGCACTGGTCCCAGTACATCTTGATGCACTCGAGGCAGAAGGTGTCTCCGCAGGGAATGGTGACAGGGTCCCGGGGCCCCTCCGCACACAGGGAACACACAAACGAGTCTGTCATGGCTGTACAGAAAAACAGGATTGCAAGAGAAGAAGATAATCGACTGTTGTGACAGTCGAAGACCAACACCAGTATTTATAGAGCTGGACTTGGTGTGCGGTTCCATGGGAATTAAAGACAAACGCACACACACACACACACACGTTCTGAATGCAAAGGTGAAACTGTGCTTGTATGTAAACAGAAGTGGGAACTTGGTAGTTGTGCTGGCGTGGAGTGCTGTTCATGGATCACATATCCAGCACACTGCGGGATACCAGCATGAAGCCCATGGAGCAGGGACAGAACCGAAGGGTAAAACATTCCCAAAGCACGTCCAGTAGACGTGGTCGAAGATCTTGCCAGTCAATGCCAAGCGCTGACCACCATGTTACAGGGAAACGTTTAGCCAAACACAGCCTAATGATAGTTTAGGGTGCAGACCTGTGTGTAGAAAGCACAGCAAGTGTCCTGCTGACATCATCTGCAGTTTCTGGGCCCTGGGTCCTGTTCTTGGTGGCTGACTGACACACTCAGTGTTACTGAATACTCTTCCATGATTATGGCTGCGATTAGCTGTATTATAATCTGGTTTCATCCATAATTTCAGTTTTATTTTTCACCTGTCATGAATAAATTAGGCCAAGCTTCTCTGAAGGTTATCCAGCCGAATTAGTTAGATATTAGACACATGAAGCTGGTTAGATCCCCTGCTTGTGCTGAGCCAGGGCCTTTCTCTGTGCAATGTCCTGTTTAATGGCAAATCTTGGTGTGGTGGGTCACCTCAGTCCAGTATGGGTCTTCTCCACAATGTCAAGATGTGTCTGTCTTAGCATGTGGCTCCCACTTGACACTTGAGTATAGCAAACACACCAATGGGAATATTGCAGCATCATGTGTGCTGAGCACTGTGGGAACAGCAAACAGTCCATGCAGGTAGCCAGTGCCATAACACACTTGATTGGCCTGTCTCTGGAAGACACACTCCAGGGACACAACACATTTGTTTAGCCTGTCTATGCTGTCTCTGGAAAAGAAATTCCATGACACACCTACACCTGAGTCTGAAAGAGAAACATTAAACATTCAGACCATGTCAGTGAACATTTGGTAGATTGAACGTGAGACTTCTTGAGTCGTCTGATCAGAGGGGCTAAAAATATGTACATATGCCAAAGTGTAGGCCATGATGTCTGTGTTGGCTCCTCTCAACACACCAGTCAACACCCATAATGGCTTAAAGGTTATTGAATTATCTAAACACCATGACAGTTATGAACCTACAATTGTTCCCATTTCCAATACACACATATAAACCTCGACTGGTTCACTTGAACTTTGTGAAGTATTGCCAAACCTACGGAAGCATTTTGATTCTTTGACTTTATACTTGGATCTGCCCACTGGTGTTGTTTGTGCTCTGGTGTTGTTTTTGCTCTGGTGTTGTTTGTCCACTGGTGTTGTTTGTCCTCTGGTGTTGTTTGTGCTCTAGTGTTCTTTGTCCACTGGTGTTGTTTGTGCTCTAGTGTTCTTTGTCCACTGGTGTTGTTTGTGCTCTGGTGTTGTTTGTCCTCTGGTGTTGTTTGTGCTCAGGTGTTGTTTGTCCTCTGGTGTTGTTTGTCCACTGGTGTTGTTTGTCCTCTGGTGTTGTTTGTGCTCTGGTGTTGTTTGTGCTCTGGTGTTGTTTGTCCTCTGGTGTTGTTTGTGCTCAGGTGTTGTTTGTCCTCTGGTGTTGTTTGTCCACTGGCGTTGTTTGTCCACTGGTGTTGTTTGTCCTCTGGTGTTGTTTGTGCTCAGGTGTTGTTTGTCCTCTGGTGTTGTTTGTCCACTGGTGTTGTTTGTCCTCTGGTGTTGTTTGTGCTCTGGTGTTGTTTGTGCTCTGGTGTTGTTTGTCCACTGGTGTTGTTTGTCCTCTGGTGTTGTTTGTGCTCTAGTGTTCTTTGTCCACTGGTGTTGTTTGTGCTCTGGTGTTGTTTGTCCTCTGGTGTTGTTTGTGCTCAGGTGTTGTTTGTCCTCTGGTGTTGTTTGTCCACTGGCGTTGTTTGTCCACTGGTGTTGTTTGTCCTCTGGTGTTGTTTGTGCTCTGGTGTTGTTTGTGCTCTGGTGTTGTTTGTCCACTGGTGTTGTTTGTCCTCTGGTGTTGTTTGTGCTCAGGTGTTGTTTGTCCTCTGGTGTTGTTTGTCCACTGGTGGTGTTTGTCCACTGATGTTGTTTGTGCTCTGGTGTTGTTTGTCCACTGGTGTTGTTTGTCCACTGGTGTCGGTTGTGCTCTGGTGCTGTTTGTCCACTGGTGTTGTTTGTGCTGTGGTGTTGTTTGTCCTCTGGTGTTGTTTGTCCACTCGTGTTGTTTGTCCTCTGGTGTTGTTTGTGCTCAGGTGTTGTTTGTGCTCTGGTGTTGTTTGTGCTCTGGTGTTATTTGTCCTCTGGTGCTGTTTGTCCACTGGTGTTGTTTGTACTCTGGTGTTGTTTGTGCTCTGTGTTTTTGGGCTTGGACTGTTTTTGACTCTGTATCTGGACTACAATTTGAAGTTTAATAAAAGAAAAGTATTCTGATGACATACATTTAATTAAAGGCTTATTAAAGCAAATTTGCAATTGACAGTAATAATAATATTGGCAAAGCTATGAGTCAGTTGCATAAATTGTGTAAAAGTAAATCCAAAAGGTATTTATGTAAAAAGCTGGTTTAGTGCTATAATCTAAACAGAAAGCCCACTCAGTGAAATGAGTGCCCCCCCCCCTCACATGTGTACAAACTGATTTGCAGTGCCATTTCTAATGACTAAAAAGGGTGTGGTGTGTACAAGAAAGAGAGGGAGAAAAAGAAAGAGGGGGAGGGAGAGAGAGAGAGGGAAAGGAAGGAGGACTAAACAACAATGAGGGCACGGTTGCAGGAGGGAAGATGAATGTAAAAGGAACGGAGGAAGGGAATAAAAAGAGGAAGAGAGAGAGGGAGTGAGCCAGAGAAAGGGAGAGGGTGAGGGAGGGAGAGAGAGAGAGAGAGAGAGAGAGAGAGAGAGAAAGCGAGAGAGAATGTGATGTCATCGTTTGTGCTGGGCTGTGCTTTCTCTCCTCCCCCTTTGCATTACGTCATCACACACAGACACAGACACACACACACACACACACACGGATGAATACATAGACACACGGATCAGTGCAGAGCTGAAAGGAGGCAGGGCGCACTTGCGCACATATATTAGTAGAAACAGGCAAGCGTGTACACATACACACACACACACACGCATGCACACTCAGCATCCTTGTAAAAAGAGAGGTGCGTTAGGATCTGGAGCGTCAAACTCTCTTCACTGTCAGGTAGGCCAATCTCTTCATCACACACACCCTCTTCATCACACACACACACCCACCAATGAAAACGCACAGGCTTACAAATATCATACACTCAAACACACACCCACCAATGAAAACACGTAAGCTTATATATAAATGTGACCTAGAATTTCATAATGGCAGTTCACAGTTAAAATCTTCACATGTTAAACCTGCTAAATGCTAAACATTAAATCTCCATGGTCCATTTGTAGAAAACAAGTAGTATGTGCTTTACAAAATTTATAAATGGTACAATACAATATATTTATTATTATATATATTTTTATTTACTATCAATGGTAAACTAGAAATGCAGTTTTTTGCTTGTGTTTTGATTTATCTGAAAATCTGTGCAAACTCCACCCACTTTCTATAAAGCCGACCCACAGAAAACTTTGACTCTGCCTCTGAAATGCAGAAATTATTTCAGTTAATATTTAATTACACTATTGGTTTGTCATTGGATAATGGCAAAAATGGCCGACTTTCTGATGCTTACTGTGATGAAGATGGCACTTTTATGGAGAATCCGTGTTCTAACTTAATGTGTCTGAAAACGTAAACGTTCCTGATTATTGTTAAGTTTTAGGGAAAGATCACGACATGATGATGACATGATGTTAATGACATGATGATGACACGACGTTAATGACATAAAGATGACATGATGATGACATGATGTTAATGACATGATGTTAATGACATGATGATGACACAACGTTAATGACATAATGATGACATGATGATGACATGATGATGACATGATGTTAATGACATGATGATGACACAACGTTAATGACATAATGACGACATGATGATGACATGATGTTAATGACATGATGATGACACGACGTTAATGACATAATGATGACATGATGATGACATGATGTTAATGACATGATGTTAATGACATGATGATGACACGACGTTAATGACATAATGATGACATGATGATGACATGATGTTAATGACATGATGATGACACAACGTTAATGACATAATGATGACATGATGATGACATGTTAATGACATGATGTTAATGACATGATGATGACACGACGTTAATGACATAATGATGACATGATGATGACATGATGTTAATGACATGATGATGACATGATGTTAATGACATGATGATGACACAACGTTAATGACATAATGATGACATGATGATGACATGTTAATGACATGATGTTAATGACATGATGATGACACAACGTTAATGACATAATGATGACATGATGATGACATGATGTTAATGACATGATGTTAATGACATGATGATGACACAACGTTAATGACATGATGATAACATGATGATGACATGACGTTAATGACATGATGATGACATGATGTTAATGACATAATGATGACATGATGATGACATGATGATGACATGATGTTAATGACATGATGATAACATGATGATGACATGACGTTAATGACATGATGTTGACATGATGATGACATGATGTTAATGACATGATGACATGATGATGACATGATGTTAATGACATGATGATAACATGATGATGACATGACGTTAATGACATGATGTTGACATGATGATGACATGAGGATAATGGCATGAGGATAATGATGTGAAGATGATGACATGAAGGTATTGAACATATCGTGCCTTGATACTCTTCCCAATGGGCACCAATGAGTTTGTTGGCAGGATCATTGCAGTGAGAGGTGCGTTCACCTGAAACATGCACACAGGTGGTTTTCCAGAGGTGTTTTATCGGTAATTAGAATAAGAGCATATGGCATGTGTGTGTGTGTGTGTGTGTGTGTGTGTGTGTGTGTGTGTGTGTGTGTGTGTGTGTGTGTGTGTGTGTGTGTGTGTGTGATAAGTAAAGCTGTTGATCAATCAGTGTGTCAGTGTTAAGGAAGAAGAAGAGGGTGGAGGATCTTTACGTAGAAACATAACGCTGCCATGAAACCTCATTACTGATGTGCACTAATGACTTACTGAGTTAGAATGCTTTTAGTGAGAGAGGGAGACAGACAGAGAGAGAGACAAAGAGGGACAGACAGAGAGAGATATATAGACAGACACAGAGAGAGAGACAGACATAGACAGACAGAGAGAGAAGTAGATGGACAGAGAGAGAGGTACATGGACAGAGAGAGAGAGAGAGAGAGCGAGAGAGAGAGAGAGAGAGAGAGAGAGAGAGAGAAAGGGGTAGACAGACAAAGAGAGAGCAAGAGAGAGAGGGGGGGGTCGAAAGACAAAGAGAAACAGAGAGAGAGAGATAGACAGACAGAGAGAGAGGTAGACAGACAGAGAGAGACAGAATTTATCAGCTCTGTCTTGCAAACAATTTCACTAATGGAGTAAATGAGCATATACGCAAAGGCTCATGGGATAGCACAGAGAAATGCTGAATCACTCTATCACATCACCATCAAACAACACTGTACATTTACTATACATAACAAATCAAATCAAATATATTTGTATATCGCTTTTCACAACACATGTTGTCACAAAGCGCTTTACAGGATTTACAAGGTTAACAATACTATGGGTCCAGATCCCTAATGAGCAAGCCAAAGGCGACAGTGGCAAGGAAAAACTCCCTATGATGGTGGGGAATAGGAAGAAACCTTGGGAGAACCAAGACTCAAAAGGGAACCCATCCTCCATTGGGCGGCCCGTTAACACACAAATTATACAAAAACAAATTATACAGATGAATACACAAGTTACAAATATATCATACAATCAGGCTAAATATAAGGTAACTAGAATGAAAGTTCTGGGTGTTGATATTGTCAATCTAAATGTCTTGTGATGAACGCCAGGTTTTTATTAACACTATATCACCATCACACAATACTGTATCACCATCACACAATACTGTATCACCATCACACAATGCTATATCGCCATCACATAACATTGTATCACCATCAAACAGTATGATACTATGATACATAGATAGTATATACTATCTATGTCATATTGAAACACACCAGAAATAAAGGAACCAGAAAAGGTTTAGATTCAATTATGCTGAAATGCACATATCTATTGGACTGGCTCCACACTCCTGCTCTCTCTCTCTCTCTCTCTCTAATGCCTGATTTCATTTTCTTTTCCACATTGTTCTGGTATTCCCTGGTATTCGGGCTTGTCCGGGCAGCATGGCGGAGGACTCTGGCACAGTGTCGGTGGCCGAGGTTGAGACAGCGTTCCGGAAGTTCGCTGTGCACGGCGACTCCAAGGCAACCGGGAAGGAGATCAACGGAAAGAACTTCGTCAAACTGTGTAAAGACTGCAAGGTGATCGACGGGAAGAACGTCACCAGCACCGACGTGGACATCGTCTTCAGCAAAGTCAAGTGCGTGCTTGGGTTCTGTATGGGGTTAGTCCGCACATTAGCCCTGGACATGCTCTGGGCTTAGTCTTTAGATCAGTGTTGTAGCTCTAGCTCTAGATGATTTAGTCCTGACGTTATTTCTGGGTAGGTTCTGATTAATTGTCTAGATTGTGGTGGGTTTACTTCTGAGATTAGTTCTTTTGATATTCTTTGGATAACATCGGGAATCATCATAGTGACTCATCTCCCTTTGTCCCTTTGAATACATACTAAATCTGTACAGATTGAATTCCAGTCATAATAAAATTCAAATATTAAATCTCTCTCTCTCTCTCTCTCTCTCTCTCTCTCTCTCTCTCTCTCTCTCTCTCTTTGTATGCGTTTATGTGTGTATGTTTGTGTGTGTGGGTGCCTAGAGCCAAATCTGCACGAGTGATTACCTTCGAGCAGTTCATGCAGGCCATGGCGGAGTTGGCACCTAAGCGCTTTAAGGGGAAAGACCAGCAGGAGGCGTTGCAGCTCCTTAACGGCCTCATCGCAGGCAAGGAGCCTGCCAACGTGGGCGTGACGGTAGGGGAAACCAGTCTCTCACACACACACACACACACACACTCACACCACGGCCTCACACCCTTCACTCTTCACTCTGCCTCTTCCATCCTTCACCCTCTCACTGTGTGTGTGTGTGTGTGTAGAAAGTGACGAAGGCGGCCGCGGTGGACCGGCTGACAGACAGCAGTAAGTACACGGGCGCCCATAAAGAGCGCTTCGACGAGTCCGGCAAAGGGCGGGGCAGAGAGGGAAGAGAGGAGATGCCTGACACCAGCGGCTACGTCGGGTCCTACAAGGGCCAGGGCACCTACGACAGCAAAGTGAAGGAAAACACATGAGAGGTGGAGAGGAGAGGAGGAGAGGAGGAGAGGAGGAGAATGGATGAGTATCATGGTTCATTTGGATGCAGAGAATTATGATTAATTATGATGCATGTTTCACTGTATCTTCTGAACTTTATATCGGTCACATATCTGTACACACTAACCCAGCTTCCTGTTAACCTAGAGTGCCCTCGCTGGTCTGTCTTTAGCTTCCTGTGTCAGCCTTTGCAGTAACGCTTAAAGCAACATTTCAGTGAGATTTGAGCAGTCGTCCCGTTCCTCTCCCTCGTTCTGCGCCCGCACTAGTGCCTTACACGTCTCCTGTCATCACTAACTCTTTCCAGCTCCTCCTGTGCATGTCTGCGGCAGACCCCACCCAGTACACGTCTGTCTTTTATCTGCGTGTTATTCCTTCTCCTCGAGGGACTGCAGCTTATGTGATTGTATCCTATAAAAAATGTACTTATAATTAATGACTAAGTTGATGAGGTTACCTGAAAACAGAGGAGAAAGGTGGGGTAATGTGAGGTGGCGTAAGGTGAGATAAGGTGTGATAAGATGAGATATGGTGAGATATGGTGAGATTTGGTGAGCTAATCAGTAACTAACTGAAGATTGGACCGTTTTCCACATCTCTGGAAGCACTCCTGACATTTGTACAAACAGTTAGAACAATATTTATTACCCAAGGTTTTTCTGTGATGTAGCTAATATCAGATGTGAGCTGATATGACGACATGTAGTAGAAGACATTAATGTAGTTAATATCAGATGTTAGCTGATATGACGACATGTAGTAGAAGACATTAATGTAGTTAATATCAGATGTTAGCTGTTGAGAGATGATAATTAACAATGGGTGTTTGGACAGAATATTAGAAATTGCTAACAGAAAGAATCATGAAGAATTATAAATCTGCTAACAGAAATATCTCAAGAAAATTAATTTATGTAAGTTATACGTGAACATTCAAATGTTGATGTAGAGATCATTCTAGAATTTCTAAGCAGTCAATATGACTTACTGATAAATAAAGTATTATTGGTTAATAATAAATACAATCAAATAAAGTAGGCTTTTTTATTAATTATCTTGTTCATATGTAGTTCAATTGTTTTTCAATCCATATCTAGAGTTCATAAGTAGTTCATAAGCAGTCAGTTAATATGCAGTTAATAGAATAGAGATAGTTTTCCCCAGTCCCTGTCATGGAATGCACCTTTATATATAAATCGGTTAATATCAGATAAAGAGAGACCAAACTGATGGTTCAAAACTACCTTCATGTTTCTCTTATCTGACATCTGTCTCTTATCTTATGGTTGATGCCTTTAGCTTGTGTTTGCATCTATGTCACGCTGTAAACTGCCAAAATATCCCCAAATAAATATCTCAATTCTGAAAGTTTTCTCTGTGTT
>NW_027506878.1:617500-635000 GCF_052324685.1 Brachyhypopomus gauderio | reverse complement strand
AGACCGTTGACCTCTGGGAGGGTGAGACCGCCTACACATCTTCTCTGCCTTCAGTTCTTGGAACATTTGTGTGTGTGTGTGTGTGTGTGTGTGTGTGTGTGTGTGTGTGTGTGTGTGTGTGTGTGTGTGTGTGTGTGTGTGTGTGTGTGTGCGTGTGTGTGTGTGAGCGTAACCGGACAGATGGTCATTGTAAGCCTGATGGGTGTCGAATTAGTACAACATGCTGCATTTTAAAACAATTGGCATGTGAGTCAATTGCAATTGTGTATGTAAACGAGAATGTGATGTGATGTGGTGTGTGTGTGTGTGTGTTTAGGTAAAGACCTGGCAGCTGTACAGATGACCCTGATGTCACTGGGAAGCTTGGCAGTTACCAAGACCGATGGTTGTTACTGTGGAGACCCCAACTGGTTCCACAGGTGAGCCGGTTATTTCCTGTTCCCCCAGTGATATAATAAGATGACCAACGAAACCCCATGAGATTTTGCCCAAGAGCTTACTTCAATTTTGAAAGTATTTATTACATTACTTCCTGTTCCTGCATTCAGTCACACATGTTGTTTCTGGTGATGGTTGTCATAGCATCTGGACAACAAGGTTTCATGCACGTGTTAATAGTGCATCACTGTTAATGTTTTACCACCATAGCAACGTGAAAACAAGCACTTATCAGTCAGGGTTGTTTTGGTAGCACGGTTAGGTCGAGCGTATACAGTCAGATAAGCTAATATCGTGCAACATAAACAATATTAACCGTCTGACTGAAAAGTGGGTTATAGGAGAACTGACAGGGAAATTATTTTAATACAAGTCTCCAAACGTAACAGTATAAGTATCTTAACTTTAATATAAATGAATCTGTGTGTGTGTGTGTGTGTATGTGTGTGTGTGTATCAGGAAAGCTCAGGAGAATAAGCGAGACTTCACGGACGAGCAGATGAAAGAGGGGCAGACTGTCATCGGACTGCAGATGGGATCCAATAAAGGAGCGTCGCAGGCGGGCATGACCGGCTACGGCCGACCCCGGCAAATCATCAACTAGGGGGTCTGACCTCTAACCCCTCCTCCTCGCCAATCAGTGAGGGCCACACTGGTGCCTGGCCACTTCCACTCAGCCCATGGAAAAAACTGGAGAACCAGGGACCAAAAGACGCACACACACGCACACACACACACACACACACACACACACACACACACACACACACACACACACACACACACACACACACACACCTCATGCAATCTGTTGTGCTTAATAAACTTTTATATTAAAATACCATATCTGAACCATGTTTTCATGTAGAACTTGCTGTATAGCACCATACAGAATTTCAGTAGATACATTCCATTAAAATGCAGTGGTTTTCCATTACAGCAATGGTCTGTTATCCTGGAACACACAGTTCAGTTCAGTAGTTCAGAACTGTTCTGACACCGTTCCTCTGTATACAGATCTCATCTCAAATTAGCCTAATGCTAATATATGACCCAGTGCCTTAATCTCACCATGTTTGTACATTGTATATTGAATCTTAATAAATGATTTTTGAAATAAAATTTGGCTCATCTTAACACATTTATGCATTTTGTTTTATGTTTTTGGCACAATTTCTGTGCACAAACATCCAGTCTTGTTTTCCGTTTTATAACCATTATACAACCAATAAAAAGTCAGTTAAAAAGCTTGCAGCTTGGACTTAAAGGAGAGGTGTTTTGTGTTGTTACCTGCTCTAGAAGCATGAAGGAGACTACAGAGAGGAGACGTCTGACACCACGGCAGATCTCACGACCCCACCCTAGATCTTACAAATCCTCCCCCTCAACTGGCCCAGACCAAAGTGCTATCACTCAATCTGGGTTTACATTCAGATGGGACTCCTTTCTATAACGGCATAGATTAGGCCAGAGGATAAGGGCTAGTGGTATGAGAGAGAGAGAGAGAGAGAGAGAGAGAGAGAGAGAGAGAGAGAGAACAGAGATATCGCTAAAAAGAGGGAGAGAGAAAGAGAGAACAAGCAAAACAGAGGAACACAAAGAGAGAGAGAGAGAGAGAGAGAGAGAGAGAGAGAGAGAGAGAAAGATGTGGACTGGGAATAGGAAAATTAGCAACATGACTCATTTGTGAACAAGAATGAAAGTTTCAATAAATATACAACTGAGAGGAGGAAATGTGGTTTAACATTTTACACGTTTACTCAGCTCTTAAAATGGTTCTAAAATGTGGTTTAAAACGTTTATGCATATCCTGATACCTTCTGGGGGCTTTTCTCCACTTCCTTATCTCACATGGCCATGTTTCCTAGCAACAGTGTATAAAACACACATTCTGGCTCAGAAGAGCAGCTGCAAAACAGACCACACTTCGAAGACGTTTGTAGTTTGTTTAAATTTTGTTGTTAAAGTCATGCGAGACTGATGGCATTGATGTATTTAGTGATACAGCTCAATGGGGAGCTATTTACTTTGGTCAGTCATTAAGGTGTGAGTGCTTCAGGCAGGTCTAAGGGAAACTGTAAAGCTAGGTTTAAGCTAGAGCCCCATCTGAAATCGCATACTACACTACTATATAGTATGGGAGAAGCAGTACGTGAGCAACCTAGTACGTCCAAATACACAGTATGCATTAAACCAGTACGCGAAACGTACCCGGATGACTTACTGCATCGGCAGCCATTTTTAAGTATGTGACTGCAGCACACTGTCCTATCCCATGATTCAACTGTAGCAGCGGAGGAGTTCGAAGTTAGAAAAATAAAATGGCGGAAAGTGGCGAGCCAGCAATTTACAAGTGTAAGTAGATACAAACACAAAATAAAACATTTAAAAAATATGATGATGTGCAAACCAAGTGCAACCCAAGTGCCGTTACAAGTAGTGTCACTGAGAATGAAAAATACAATTTGTTAGATTACATATATATAGTTTTTACATTTTTTATTAACGTAGCTAGCGAGTCCAAGCTGAGGTAATCTTGTTAGCTCGCTAGTTAACCTGTCAAGCTAATACCGATTAACTCATATCCGATAACGCGAAAATGTGCGGTATTAATGTCGGTTTTGTTAGATTTATATGCATATGCGCATATCCAAATGGAGCTGTGGATTTCTGTATTTTTTTAGTGTTTATGAGCATCAGCGAGTCCAAGCTGAGGTAATCTTGTTAGCTCGCTAGTTGACCCATCAAGCTAATACTAATTGTCGTACCGATTACCTCGCAACAAATCTGAAGCGCATCCGTCAATTTTAGACCATTTTGCTCGCAATGAATTTAAGACATGACTAACTTAATCTGGTTTACAAGTGGTTTGCAGGTCGAATTCCTTTATGTTTATTTTCTTTTATTTTAAACCTTGGTTGTTTGTCATACTGATATAACGATGTTCGTGCATTCACCTCACCTTTTTAGTAATACTATTGAAAGGCTAACCTATTCTTACCATATTCTATACCAGGGGTCGGCAATCTTTGAAACATGAGGGCTGTGTTCGAAATAGTCTACTACATACTACTGGCATACTGATCGAGCCCCAAATCAGTATGCCGTATGCAGTATGTGACCAAAATGAAAATTTCCAGTACGCGAAACATACCCGGATGACCTACTACTTCCGCAAAATATTCCAGTATGCGAACAGAGCTATCTTCGTGGTGTACTGCATCCCATCATGCAACGCTACGTTCACGTGACCCCGTAGTGTGCTTTGCTTTTGTCGCATACTGGAAACTGTACTGCATACTACTACGAGGACCAGTATGCAGTATCCAGTATATACTGAGTCCAGTATGCAGTATCCAGTATGTAGTAGTCTATTTCGAACACAGCCGAGGTTTATACTTGACTGAGGGTTCGCACGCCAAAAATGACGTAATCGCGGTGGCTCCGCCCCTGCGCGAGGAACCTTTAAAGTGATGTACAAGTGCTTGAATTGCGCCGCGCTTCAGCGCAATGAACAAAGTCATGTTTGTCGGGTTCATACACCTTCACAAGGTTGAATTAAAGCACTTGTACGTCACTTTCAAGGTCCATTTTCAGTATTTCCCAGCACGTTAAACTTAATTAAGTTAAATATTTATACATATACTCGAAATGATTCGAAATAATTTGCTTTTTATCACATTATTTAATGGTTGTTTATTTTCAAAACGCCCAATATGAACGTCTTCACGTTCTCTCATATTTCGTCCTGGAATAACAAGATCAGGTAAATGTTCCAAGCTCTGGGGTTGGATTGCATCTCCAATTGGGATGAGTAGTCTAATAGGTGCCTGTCATTGTCTGTCAGTGTCTCAGTTATATGGAACTACAAGAGTGTTGAAGAAATACATGTGCATATTTCAAACACCTCCATCTCGTTACCCAGTGCAATGCTTGCACCATCTGTTCATCCAGCATGGTTCTTATTCAATGGCTTTCACTGTCAATTCTCATCTCATTGTCTGATCAAGGAAGGAAGCAGTGACCTCAGGAATTCCCCTGACCTCATCAACATTCCACAATTCAGGAGTTCCTTTCATAGTTCAGCACACCTTCGTCCTGGTTCTATGATATCTTGCATTCTTCTCTGCAGGAACCAGTTTGTATATGAAAAAGATCAGAACATTAATTCCATGGGGTTCTAAAGTTCCAATCTGAGTTTCCAAATTTTATTACTGCCATTAGCACCAACTGCATGGATGCAAACAGATATGTTGTTAATGCAATGTCCGTTAGTATAAAAATGTCTTTACACTGGAGATGACTAATCCTTAATCCTGATCAGCAAGTCTTCTTGGTTTCTACAGTATTAATCTCTTGCAAGCACTGCAGAGACTGCTCCCACAGTTATTCATGAGGTTGAATGGGTGGTCCTTTTGTGCCAGGTATTTTAGTAGCCGTGTTAAAAAATTAAATGTTGCAAGTCTAGATTGGTTGGAGGCTACGTCTCCACAGTAATTATCTGAATGGCCACTTATCTCACTCTCGCCAGGAATGTCTTTGATGTTTTTGTCTTGTATGTATGTAAAACAACAGGTAAAACAGCTAGAACAGAAGCAAAGGAATCGTCTATGTCTGCTTTAGGAAAACCACTGTGTTGAAAATGTTCACATATTTCCATCCTTTTCTGGAGGAAGTCTTCTCACTACAAATGTGCTCAAGTCTGAGTAGCTGTGAAAAAGGTGTTTTACAGGCTTTGGAATGGAAAGAAATGTTTTACAGAGAGAAATTAGAGTCTGTAAGTTTATAATAGATGGAGGTATTTAAACAAGAGAGCACGCTTCACTGAAACATGAAAAAGTCCTCCCCATGCCAGGATCTGCTGTAGTCCATGTACATTCAAGAGCTGGGGGAATGTGAAGAATGTACTTGTAGCAATTCCAAAATGTCTAGTGTATTGCTCAAAGTGTTTCGCAACAAATAATATGGTCAAATTTTGCCCTTCATACTTTTTTAAAAAAACAAACAATATTTCTTCACTTCATTTTTTTTATAGAAAGAATTTTTTTCATGTTCAAAATGAAACATGAGCAGGGGTTGCTGCCAACCGTTCTGAAAGTATTATGCTGCCATCTAGTGTTTATGTGCAGAACTGCTTGTGAAGCTATTTGTCCATGCCACTAGGTGGCGATGTAGTCCTGCACAGAAAGATCGTGTTTGGTCTCTTCCCACCTTTGACGTTCCTGGGGGGGGGGCATTGTGGCATCAGAGGGATTTTATCCTAAATCACGAGGAGTCTCTGCACATAACATAAAACTGAAGTTGTCCGTTTTTCAACTGTTTAAGAGGAAATGCACACTAGTGGGCCAATTTGAATAAGGCTACAGCTTCATAAAACAGAGAAACGTTCAAAACATTGCTGATACACTGTGTACTTTGTTTATTATTTTATTAAAGGCACACTGAATTTTTCCTGTATATTTTCATATCAATATTACAAATTTGTTTAGTGCTTGCTTCATTTTCAAATAATTGTGTTTACTATTAATTTGGTTTGCATAGTTATAAAAGTCTTTTAAAATTTGGGAGATCCTATTTCAAACCAATTAAACAAAAACAACCAAAAAAAAAAACTCAGCAGAAAAGCTAGTACTTTTATTTCTTTGCCACACATAGTAGACATATCTAGGACGTTTTCCAGTGGTTTTAATGTGGACAGTTTAGCTTTTGATCATCCCTAAACGTGCTTCCAAAACCACGTTAGAGACAGGAAAACTGCATCACATGACAGCTGCCCGGCCGCCCCATTCTCAATGACTGCAATTTTTTACAGCTTTTTTTTTTTTTTTTTTTTTTACATATAACCCCCTGCATTTGATCACACAGTACGTGTTGACCCATGTTGGTAATCAACACTAAACTCCTCACTAGCGGGTTCGTGTTTGTAATCACCCGACACTAAACTCCTCTAGCGGGTTCGTGTTTGTAATCACCCGACACTAAACTCCTCTAGCGGGTTCGTGTTTGTAATCACCCGACACTAAACTCCTCTAGCGGGTTCGTGTTTGTAATCACCCGACACTAAACTCCTCTAGCGGGTTCGTGTTTGTCTGCCTTCACTTTTACTTCCGGTAGTCACCAGCGTGGAGTCGTTCGTTAGCCAGCTAGCACGTTAGCCATCCGAGAGAAGGCTGTAAATTAACTCTTAAAACAACAACTAACGGTTGTTCTGTTGAATTAGTGCAGCTAACCGACTGTAGTTCAGTTTTCTGCCGAACTTTGTCCGGCTCCAGGGGCAGGAAGCCCGCCGCTACTGGTCTCGGTTCACCATGACAACTCAGGCGGACTGGAGCTCGGCGTTTGACGAGGACCAACACGGGTGAGACAACCGGCCGTTCACTAGTGCACTTCCACTCGTTAGTGCACTTCCACGGACAGTTAAGTTCCCTTAAAGCGTTGAAATGCCCCGTCGGCCGTCCTGCTTGCGTCCGCAGGCGGAACGTGTCTTCCGGGTTGCCGCGGTACTCCTCGCCGTGGGACGCGCAGGCGAGCATCTGGTCCGCTCCCGGCTCCTTCGCGTCCGGGTTAACGGAGACCGCAGACGCGCCCGTCTTTGGACCCAGAGAACCCGCCGCGATGCCGCGCTTCGCAGACACGGAGGACCGCGACGCACAGGTAGGTGCCGAGCTCCCGGTGCCCGGGGTGTCCTGTGGCCAGACGGGGCACGGACGTGTGGTGCTGAGGGTGGTGTTGTGTTGTGTGTGTGTGGTGCTGAGGGTGGTGTTGTGTGTGGTGTTGTGTGTGTGTGTGGTGCTGAGGGTGGTGTTGTGTTGTGTGTGTGGTGCTGAGGGTGGTGTTGTGTTGTGTGTGTGTGGTGCTGAAGGTGGTGTTGTGTTGTGTGTGTGGTGCTGAGGGTGGTGTTGTCTGGGTGGTGTTGTGTGTGTGTGGTGCTGAGGGTGGTGTTGTGTTGTGTGTGTGTGTGTGGTATTGATGGTGGTGTTGTCTGTGTGGTGTTGTCTGTGTGGTGCTGAGGGTGGTGTTGTCTGTGTGGTGTTGATGGTGGTGTTGTCTGGGTGGTGTTGATGGTGGTGTTGTCTGTGTGGTGTTGTCTGTGTGGTGCTGAGGGTGGTGTTGTCTGTGTGGTGTTGTCTGTGTGGTGCTGAGGGTGGTGTTGTCTGTGTGGTGTTGATGGTGGTGTTGTCTGGGTGGTGTTGTGTTGTCTGTGCCACAGACGGAGAAATGGACAGAAGAGAAGGAGAACAACACTAACGATGACTGGCAGTCGCACCTGGTAAAATTTCCTCTTTTAACGGGCTGCTGGGTTTCTGAAACGTTTAGAAGAGCAAAGCCTGGTCCCCTGCAAAATTGATTTTTAATGTACAGCTTCACAATGCTTGTAGTCACATCGGCCGATTCAAAACGTTAAAATCTCACGATTATGAGAATGAAGAGAGGGTGAACATGTGTGATCTGTGAATCAGGAGCTCAGCTGGCATCGTGTGTGTGTGTGTGTGTGTGTGTGGTCCACTGCAGCGGTCCGTAGATGAGCACAGCACCCTCCTGGTGCAGCAATACGAAGGTCTGATCAAGCAGCAGGCATCTGCCCAGGCTGAGCACAAGGCCCAGGTCAAGGCCTTGGAACTGAAGAGAGAAGAGAAGAAACGTCAGCACCAGGTCCGTCCCAACCGCTCGCCCAAGGGTGCTCTGTCCTTCCAGGGCAAGTGTCTAGGGAGTGAGATGTTACAAGGGTTGTTTTGAATCGAACTGAGGTCTGTAGGCACTTTGACACTTGATGCACAGAGCTGAGAACCTGTACTCTTCAGTACTCTACACAGTGTATGTATTTTGTCTTTCTAGAGGTGATGTAAACATGACTGCAAGTCTGTGAGTCTCTGTGCGTTAACCTGCTTGGCTTCCCAAGACCTGACTCATTTGCTAATGATTTGTTGGAAGCATTGGTTGAACCTCTCTCTGGTCCTCTGAGCATATGGCTGAAGACCTCCTCCTCTTCTTCCTCTTCTTCTTCTGCTCTGCTGCCATGTGCTTGGTTGTTTTTTGGTTCTGTGCAGAGTCTGCTGGATAAGATCGAATCTCTGCATGTGAAACTGGACCTGAACAGCAGTAAGACTACGCGGAAGAACTTCGTCATGAAGCTGGAGGAGCTGACGGCGGAGAAGGAGCGTATGCTCGAGAGTCAGCGAAGGTGTTGAGAGGCCGAAGAACACGGACAAGAAAGCAATGTAGAAGCACTCTGGCGTGCTGGTAGAATTTAGTGTTGTCTTAATGTGGTGTGTGTGTGTGTGTGTGTTCTAGGTTGGCACAGGAGTTGGAGGAGGTGGAGAGAAAGCTGAAGATGCTTATTGAAGAGCAAAGCAGTGAAAAGTAAGACACACCAAAGCGTCCCGAACGCCGGCCCAAACGCCCTGGCCTTCCTCTGCTACATGAGTCCGATAGCCGGGTGGTCCGCTCCAAGGCACTGAAGGGTTTAGTGTTTAACCTGAGCCAGTTAACACCTTAATGAGTTGAGTCACGTGTGTTAGACCAGGCAGAAGGCTAAACTGTAGAGTGTTGCAGTTGGGTGATTGTAAGCAACCATATGACGTGTGTGTGTGTGTGTGTGTGTGTGTGTGTGTGTGTGTGTGTGTGTGCGTGGGTGTGTGTGCGTGGGTGTGTGTGCGTGGGTGTGTGTGTGTGGGTGTGCGTGGGTGTGGGTGTGCGTGGGTGTGTGTGTGTGGGTGTGCGTGGGTGTGTGTGTGTGCGTGCACGCTTTCTAACGTAGGATTTCATGGCAAAAGGATATAGACGATTTGCAAGCAGAGAAAGTGCGAATTATCAGACAAGTTGAAGAAACCAGTCAAGCAGCTCTGAAGGATGAGGTGAACACTCTAGCCATAAAGGTCACGTGGGTAACAGCCATTCACAGCCCCACCACCACTGGCTCCAGTATTTTGTGGCTGTACCTAAGGACATTCTGTTTTCATCCACCAAAACATTAAAACATTTACCTACTGCTGTCTGTTGGCCGCATGATTTCAGCTGTTTGTGTGTGATGGCGTGTAGATGGCAGCTGTAGAGTCCCAGAGAGAGGTGGCAGTTTCCTTGGTGGAAGACTGGATCGCAGAAGCTGAAAGATATCTTAGCACTCTCAGGTAGTGTGTACGTGCACCTGTGATGGAATGAGTGTGTCTGTTTTGATTAGTGTGTGTGTGAGAGAGAGAGAGTTTAATAATGTTTCTTCCATGAACAGGTTGGACCCTTCTCCACAGCATGGCCGACAGCGGCTGGAGTGGGAGAAAAACGTGGTGGTGGTCCGTAACAACCTCACAGGACTACAGGTGAGGGGCGGGGCTAGCACACCTGCATTACAGGTGAGGGGTGGGGCTAGCACACCTGCATTACAGGTGAGGGGTGGGGCTAGCACACCTGCATTACAGGTGAGGGGTGGGGCTAGCACACCTGCATTACAGGTGAGGGGTGGGGCTAGCACACCTGCATTACAGGTGAGGGGTGGGGCTAGCACACCTGGATTACAGGTGAGGGGCGGGGCTAGCACACCTGGATTACAGGTGAGGGGTGGGGCTAGCACACCTGGATTGTCTTTCTTGCTTCTCTGTGACCCTTTATGATCAGTTTGTGTGTGATTCTTTGGTGATTGAGAGTTTGTGCAGTTATCAGTTACATTTTCTCCATTTCTTCTCTCCAGAATAAGTTTGATGAGAATCTTAAACTTATACAGAAGGGCAAGCAGTTGGACAGTTTACCCACAATTCCCTTGCCTCCTTTGCCTCCTGTTCCCACGGTAGGCATCTCTCTCTGACTGAATAGGTGGTTGTGCCACATTGTTGTTTGAGCTCTCTCATTGTTGTTTTGGCAACATGTTATCTCACAACTTCATTTACAGTAACCAAACGCTGAAGAAGGCTGAATAATTTAATATTCCATTTTTCTCCTTCTTTCCCTCCTTCTTTGTCTTTCTCTCTCCGTCTCTCTCTATCTAGATCGATTTGTTCATGAGTCCGCTCATAAACTCTATTCAGTCGCCCTATTACAGCAGCAGTATACTTCAGGCCCCACCTCCCAGTTCAGTGGCCACCCCTCAGTTCCACACCGCCAATCGATTCATGGCTCCGCCTCCCACCGTGGCATCCCAACGCACAGCCACGCCCCCCCCCGGCCACCTTACCACATGCCCCTGAGCAAAACCCCCATGGTGCCGTGGTGATGGGCCACGCCCCCAAGCCCCAGCTGTCCATGCCTACTGCCTTTCCACCTCGACTTCCTGCCCACTTGCCTGGGGGCGTTCCTTTGCCCCGCCCCTTAACCAACGCCATGCCAAACGTACTGCTGGCACACCCAAGTACCTACGCTGTTGTCCCGCCCACTCACACCTCCGCAGCAACAGCTCACGTGGCCCCGCCCTTGCTGCCGTCCCTGTTGGGTGTGCCGGCCAATCAGGTGGCAGGGCTGCATGGGGTGGGGCCAGGAGTGCCAAAGCAAAACTCCTCCTCCGCGAGCACCAACCCACCTCCTGCTGGCAAACTGGACCAGCTGCTGGAGAGACTGGGCATGCTTTTCCCAGAATGCACTAGGTACTGTTGGTCACCGTAAGGACCCTCCTTGCCATACTCTCTCCATCTCCCTCTCCCCCCACCCTCTCACTAACTCGTGTGTGTGTGTGTGTGTGTGTGTGTGTGTGTGTGTGTGTGTGTGTGAGAGACAGAAATCACCTGATGGGGGTTCTGCAGCAGATTAAGAGTGAGCGTGGTACTATGGCAGGCTTGTCCATCGATGATATCACACATGAGGTGGCCCAGCGTCTGCTCCAGGGTGAACGCACGGTGAGCACCGACCTCCACGTGCTGCTTCTGCACAGCTCTCCAATGTTGGCCTTGAGATCGAAACCGTTAACTGTTGTCCATCCAGATTTTACAGTTTAAGAGAATGTATTTAATTATTTATTAATAATACCGGGACAATTCAGTGTTTTCGTTTTTTTTTTTTTTTAAGTTGAAAACAAAAATCTTATAATATTGTAATAGTAATATTAATATACTATTAAATACTTAATAATAAGTAATATTGATTTGTATACAATACAATAGATACATTTATTTTTGAACACGCACTTTTTAGCATTCTTGTCATTTATAACCTTGCCTTTGCCTTCAGGCTCCAGGCCCGATAGGGCCTCGTTCTGGGTCCAGGGACTTTCTTGGTCCACCTGGCCCAGTGCAGAGGCCCACAGGCCAGCCGCTGCCACCTGGACGTCCTCACATCCGAGCCCCCGGTGCCCAAGTGTTCCATTCACGACCCACCCAGGTCAGGAGTACATCCATCAGGAGAACGTTTAACTTTATTTTTACAGTAATCTAAGTACTAATGCGCTCGCTCTCTCTCTCTCTCCCTCCCTCCTCCCTCTCTCTCTCTCCCCTCTCTCTCTCCCTCCCCTCTCTCTTTCTCTCTCAGATGGCTCCTTCAGTGTGTAAGCTGTGTTTGATGTGTCAGAACCTGGTTGAGGCTGGCACACAGTACACCACAAACTGCTCACACACCCTCCACAGAGAGGTGAGGAAAGGTCTTCTGCACACACTGGCCCCTGCCTTCAGTACAATGACAGTGATTTGTGTATGAGTGTGTGTGCTCAGGTGTGGGGTGCGTGTGAAAAATATGAAAATTTTTCGTGGCTTAAACTGCAGTAAATATTAATAATAACGGTTCAAAACTGTTTGTGTTGTAGTGCATCAGTGTTTGGCTCCAGACCAGCAAGAACAACTCCTGCCCGTTCTGCCCCAGCAAATAAACACACACACACACACTCACATGACGTTTCACTGGCCCTTAAAGGAGAGGTGCTCCACACTCCTGTGGTCCACAGCTTTCTCTGTGGAAGTACTCACCACCTCACTAGCCTTCCTCCTGCTAATCACGGACATCTGCCTACTGGTCATTTGTTTGTCTAGTTTATTTAATTATTCTTAAACTCTTACGTTTATGTGGATGGCAGCTATGATTTAGCTCCACTGATTTACTTATATATTTACTTATATTAGTTATAATATATATTATAATTTTATGATTATGTCTATCATTTTGAAATAGTTATTGTAGGTATTTTGTATTAAAGATGAAAACATCTATATAGAGCATTTTCATCTCGTTCATGAAGCCATCTTTTAAATGTGTATTTGTTTATAGCAATTTCATAATAGCCTTTTATTATATTTGAATTATTTCCTATTTTAAGACATTGTAATATTTAATAAAAAATTTTTTGAAATAAATTTTAAAAATATTAAAATTACTCTTTCTAACTACTAATTATTTCTAGGAGTTATAATACATATTCAAAAGAAATTGCACCCTGGAGTTTGGGATATTGCTCTGAACGTCAGAATCAGTGAGTCTACTTCACACTATAGAGCCATTATACTCCCACCTAGTGGCCTGGAGGGGTTCAGGTTCTGTACATCCGTTTTGAACATGGCCACCTCGCGTGTGAAGGATGAGCTGCTTAATTTCGGGGATTACAAAGCAACTATATTTTCGTCTCGTGTGAGCTGCAGCTTTTAAAAGTGTAAACAAAAC
This sequence comes from Brachyhypopomus gauderio, assembly GCF_052324685.1. NCBI lineage: Eukaryota > Metazoa > Chordata > Actinopteri > Gymnotiformes > Hypopomidae > Brachyhypopomus > Brachyhypopomus gauderio. The sequence continues at coordinate 621,998 of NW_027506878.1, read as the reverse complement.
AACAAAAAACATTGTTTGCTGGTTTATGTCAATAATAGTCCTTTAAGCTTTCAGGTGCGTTCAATTTAGTCTCTAAGTTCGCTACAGAACAGCTTCGAAATTAAAGTGTCCAGTTTTTCATTCACAATTCGGGTCAACAAAATGTATTGCTAATATACTAGTCTGCTAACAACAGAGCCTGAATACTGGCCCTTAGTGAATTGACTACAATTTGCCATTCTTATAAAATATGTAAATTACACAGGGTTGTCAACTCACCTTTTAATGTATGAAACACATAAGAAGGGTAAGACATTTGGGATAATATGATGTATATTACTAACTTTGTGTTTATGTACACATCTGTCAAGCACTCTGTAACTGGAAGCCAACAGTGGCAAAATGGATCAGTCCAGTAAATCTTTAACTGCACCGAATGATTCGCTAGTCTGAGCAAACAGGATCTCCAGTGATTCACTGTGTCAACTGTGAAATGCTTTTGTCCACTAAATCTTCAACCTGACACGGACACATGATTTAATCAAGAGAGACTTGCAGATATCTTTGTTTTTGTTTTTATTGTTATTTTACACCATTGCAGCATTTTTGTAGCTGACATGCAGCAGTCCGGCAAACACGCAGGTATAAATGCTTGTTGTTGTTGCGTGTGTGTGTGTGTTTGTGTGTGTGTGCGTGTTTGCGTCTAGGCCTTCAGAGTTTTGGCAATGGACTCGTAGCTCTCCATCAGCTTGGTCTTCAGGGTCTCCAGGTAGGGCTGCAGCTGGCTCTGCAGCTCCGTGGTGTGGGGGGCCAGTTGGCTGTGTGCCTCCGCCACGTTCTTCATCACGTACTCCTTGTATTCCTCAGCAGCAGGGAGGGCCAGATTCCTGAGGTCCTCGAGCTGCTTGGTCAGCTTGGCACGCACCGTCTCCACCATGGGCATCACCTTGGACTTGGTCTCCTCGAAGTTGGCCTCCACCTTCTCAAGGACCTCCTCCAGCGCTGGCTCCAGACGGGCCTTCAGGACGTCCAGCTGCTTCTGGTCGTTGGACATGTAGTCCTGGAAGATGGGCTCCAGCTTGGCACGGTACTCGTCCAGGTGCTTCTCCACCACCTGCTTCAGGTGGGCCTGGTGCGGCTCCATCTGGGACCGCAGGTCCTGCAGCTCGGAAAGGACGTGCTGGCGCAGACCCTTGGTGCTCTCCATGACCTGCGTGGTGATGGGGTTCAGGGAGGAACTGGCCTGGTCAGCATACTTCAGGAGCTGGTCCAGGCTCTCTGACAACTTATGCCTGGGGTGGTGGGGTTAAGGAACGTTAGCAACCAAGATCACTGCTTCTGGACATCATTATGTGGAGGTGTGTGGTCAGGCGTGTCTCTTACTTGTACTGCTGGTACTCCGTCCCGTCCAGTATATCCAGACTGTGGAGAGCGTGTTCCTTCACATGGTTCAGGTACTCAAAAAAGGCCGCCTGGCCATGCTTCAGCTGCGAGGGGGCGGAACGGGCCTGGCAACCTGTGGACGTGGTAGGAAAGGCCCATGCTTCAAAGTGTGCTAGGCCTCAGGTGCCTCCCAATGGGGTGATGATTGGTAGAGGTTTTTCTTTGTAAAGTTTACAGCTAATAGCAGCGTGGACGAGATTAGAGGCCCACAACCACAATCCTTGAGTACTCTTACTCTTCACTGTTTAGTGTAAAAAAAACAAAACATGTCTGCAAGTTCCAGTTCCTGTAAAGTTTCAGTGGAGTGAGGCAGGAGTGACTCACCTACAGTCAGGAGGAGGGTCAGCGCGAGAATCACGGCTTTCATGGCTGAGGTCTACAGGACAGGCGTGAAAACATCGTTTACACAGAGCTCAACAGTCCAGTACTTATTCAACAGGATGGGCCTCTGACTGAACATGCATTTTACCACGGACGTAGTTTTGGGGGGGGACGGGGGGGACATGTCCCCCCCACTTTTTCAAAAGCCGGTTTTGGTCCCCCCCAGTTTTTACAGTTAAAACCAAATATTTAAGTAGCGACGAAGTCATGTCCCCCCCACTTTTTAACGGTTAAAAAAACAATATCCAAATAGCGACAAATCTCAACAATCTCAACAAAACCCCCGCTCAACAATTTTTGTTCACAGCGCTCAACAATTTTCATTCAACCACCCCCCCCCCCCCCCCCGCTCAACAGTTCGCCACCCCAGGTTGTGTCCCCCCCACTTATGAAATCAAAACTACGTCCATGCATTTTACAACACGGACGGTGCCTAACTGAATTCACTTAAGGTTTTTCAAATGAAAAAAATGTTTTAGTTTCATAATAAAATTGTTTGAGTGATCTATCCTGTTGTTAAAACAGGAGAAGAATATTAAAGAAAAAAAAAAAAACCAATATGGATCTGACAATAGGAGAAATCCTAGAAAACAGACCTAGAAAACAAACAAACAAAATGCCAAAGACAAATAAAGTCCCATCCCCCCTTCTTTCACTCCTGTGTTCCACACTTACCTGCGAGGTGGTGATCTGGTGGTTGACACTAAACCGCAGGTATGGAGGGTTTATATAGGCCGTATGTGGGGGGTAAGAGGATGGACTCCAGACCTGTTACATGGAGGGGTGAAGTTCAAAGGTTCAGCACTTTATAGAGAATGGAACCAGTTATCTACCATGAACTAATCAGCACAGAAAACATTTGCACCCCCCCCCCCCCACTTATCTAGTATCTTTGAAACGTTTCACTATTTTCACTATTCTTGGTTAATCACTGAGCTAATCTAACACACACACACACACACACACATATATATATATATATATATATATATATATATATATATATATATATATATATATATATATATATATATATATAAGTGCTGTCAATTCCAGGTGCCGCGATTAAAAGTCCTCACCAGGATTTTGCTCAGGCTTCCTGGATTGTGTTGATTCCACTAATTTTACCTGGATTGCTAATTAGAAAATCTAGCAAGCTTGAGCAAAATCCTGGTGAGGACTTTTAATCGCGGCACCTGGAATTGACAGCACTAATATATATATATATATATATTATTTTTTCATTTATATTATTCATTTTAAAACTAACGTTTCCTTCCGTTTTCCTAGTTTAATTTAGTTTAGACGTTAAAACGTTATTACATTAGGAGACTCATACCTGGTTATCTGTTTCTATTCTGTTCCGGTTCTACTTCTAGAGAGAAAACCTGGGGGGTTTTCATGCCCCCCTAGATAATACGACGCCTCCCCCCCCCAACACAAACCCAAAGCCCACCTCGACTCCCACCCTCACACACACATACACAACCGTCTGTAACAGCCTCGTAACCCCGTCCGTGACAGCTGTGTCAACTCTATCTCAACATGCCACGAACCTTTAGCCCCCAGATGTGTGTAAATTAGTCAAAGGTCACGTGAGTAGATGCTGAATGCGCACACACAGATCACGCGCACAACAGAGTTTATACACGACAAATTCACATACAACATGAATGAACTGACCGGAACATTCATTCCTATAGCTTTATTTTATTCTGGGTAAATTAAAGACTAATCCTAATCGTATCCCAAAATTCACACAGACTAGTAACGGAACTGAGGTAAAGAAGTAGGCCTATGCATGATTGTTACGAGCGCAAAAACACATTTATATATTTAAAGTTCATTAAAGTAGTACGAATTCCTATTCAATGGTGATTATCTGGACGTACTTCGGGTGACGTTGAATATTAATTAACCACATATGCTAATTGGCCTGTTTTAATAATCCACAGTTGATAATGTTATCAAGGCGCTAAGCGCGTGACGCTGGGACTGATTTAATGGTTCTCGGTGCACTTTACCACAATGGTGCTGTGAAGATGAAAGCTATTATCTCTGATCAAACCATATCGACGTTTATTTGTAACTGGTACAAAGAAGTAATGCAATTATATCAAATGAAAGCCCACTTTTTATTGTGTTTACACACGAACCCCGGCAGGTAATCAGTGTCATGTGTTTTGGGCAATCTAAAGCAACAAAAACGTTGACAGGTTGATCACACCGAAACCCCTGGTGTATGTTGCGGTCAACAGCACAATACTTGCTGTGCTGTGGAATATAATCACAGATAGTCTGGTTATTTTAGCTATTATAAATATGTCGCAAGCACATTTTTATTGAATTTAATTAGCGGTCAATGTATTGCACTATTTAGACGATTTACTGAGATAGATAAAACATGGCAATGGGCCAGTCGGGAACAATTGATAAAGTTTATGCAGTTCAGAGTTCTTCCAGTGTGCAGACAGCAGTATGGTACCGGCGCGCGATGATTGCTGGCTTGACGTAACTGTTGATAGCGCGCGGATGTGACGCGGATCGCGCGTGTCCGCTCCCTCGCGCTCCTACAGGTCCAGAAAAATGGATGCGTGCCGCCTCTCATAACAGACCAGGCCATGTTTGCTACTTTAAAAGTACCCAAATTCATAGCAAAACGCAATTACATTAATCTGTGTACCTGTCAGTAACG
>NW_027506878.1:607500-612500 GCF_052324685.1 Brachyhypopomus gauderio | reverse complement strand
CCTCGGTGGTTTGGTAGTCTGTCAAAAACGTGAAGTCTAATTAGAGAATATATGCGTTTAGAATATCCCCTCAGTGAGGGTTTATTTCTACATCATGAAAATTATACAACAGAACGATTTAATAACGTGAGAAATTACAGTTAATCAAGCTACTGTCATCGAGTACGCACACACACACACACACACACACACACACACACACACACACGTGTGTGTGGTATAACCACAAGATGGCAGAAGACACACGCAATTAGAAGTTCCGCTTTTTGGGCACCTGTATGAGTTAAACTGACAAACTGATTTTAGATTTCTTACAATACCCGCCTTTTGCCCTGACACAGTCTCTGTTTTGTGAGTTTTTGTTCTGATTTTAGTATACCGCAGGTACTCACTCAAGTAGGCCTACTCAAGTTTTATTTCCACAGCTTGGCCAGTGAAGTGTAAGTTTATTTTATTATTTTAATTTCGTCATGTGTACTTGTTTGTTATTCTCGTTGACTAATAAACAGACAGTACTGTAGGTGTCTGCCGGTGTGGACGGGTTTAATGGGGGTAACTTCAGGCTGGTGGAGCCGGTGACTCCACCTCTCTGTAATCACGTCTTGGTTATCTGACGGGCTGGTGCGTCACGTTAGTGGAGTTTGTCCTGTTGAGGAACACGGGTTGGTTCAGGAACACGGGTTGGTCCGCTCGGGTCTCTAATCTACACCAACGGGGATATCAACAATCGTTGCTTCGAATAAGCTTCCGTTTGTCTCGGTCCGGATCGGCCATGTGTCGGACGTGGACGTACCTGTTGAGTGTTGTCGGTGTGCTGGTCACACCAGGTGAGTCACGACATGGAGCCCACCTACGGGGTTTGTCTTACTACTTCCTGTTCGTCAACTCGAGTAGCAGAACACTCTCAAGAATGCGCCGCGATAAGCAGGTGGTTTAATAATAACAATAGTCCTATTGTACCGATATCACGCAGCGCAATTATGTGTTTATGGCCGTTAAACTAGGTTGTAAAAGTTACATTCTTGGTTGCACGAGCATGCACTGCAGCTAAATTCGTTTTTTAAAGCACCACCTGCGTGACATTTAGTTGCTCGTGTGTCGGCAGTGGTAAAACAGATGTTGGACACCTGCATACTCATATGGGCATTTACAGGAGAAGAATAAGTCCAAATGAGGACAGTGTTAAGCGTGAAAATGTTTGGTTCATGGGTTTGGATTCACACAAGAGGTTGAGAACCACAAACTCCCTGTTCAGGATTTCTAATACTGAGCTCAGAATATCTTCATATTGAATTGAGATTGTTTTATGGAGAAATCACCATGCGTGATATTGTAGAATTGTAATGTAAATGTAATTACACTATAGGTCCTCGGTTAGTTTGAATCAGTCTAAGTTATTCTAAAACAGAAGAACGGCTGTAATCCGCAGTGGAATGATGATACACTGTGTTGTGATTTCCTGAAGCAGTTTGTCAGTTATGCTCCACACAGGGTAATCAGGCTCTCTCCCTGAGACTGCAGGAGTGATGTTGTTCTGGATTGACCACTGGGTATATGTGAACATGTATTGTGTCAACACAGAGATTGAGCCTGAGATTGAGATTGTGTGTGTATGGGTTTGTGTGTGTGTGTGTGTGTGTGTGGGGGGGGGGGGGGGGGGGGTTTGTGTGTGTGTGTATGTGAATGGTATTTACTTGAAGGAAGTTCATGAATTTGCTTGTTTAGCTAAACTACTTATCTGGTTTATGGCCAGTGTGTTTAAATACATGACGTTATGGCATGTTTCCTTCCCTCTGAAGTGGTTAGTAGCCAGATTCAGTAGCCAGATTCAGTAGCCAGGCACAACTCCAGCTTTCATGAGCATCCAGACACTGGATCTGAAGCTCCAGGTTTGCAGTAGCTCCTCTGTTGTGGTATAGGGAAGGGGTTTGTTTTTCTAACGAGTCACAGACACATGGGTGTGTTCAAAATCTTGGGAGGGGCTTCAAAAGCGCCCGGGGCACATCTGGGTCACAGCTGCCCTGGTTATGTCACCCTGACCAGAGTGCGGAGCAGTGCTGTATCGGTTCCCCTGACGGCTGTGATGGGTGCTGAAGATTCTGTTGCCATTGCTGGTGGCAAAATCTACACCAACGCTACGTCACTGCTCCTTCCGTGTTGAAGGGTGCGTGTGGTGAGGGTTAGGGAGTGCATGTGGTGATCACTTTTAAGTTCTCAAGTGCCTTTACCTCTCAAACACTGTAACTCCATGTCAAAATAATGAAGCATGCTGTGTGAATATGTGGGGAAGACACCGTTTATCAGAATGAGACAAGAACCGCAGAGATCGTGGCAGTTAGAAAATGGGTTAAAAAACAAAAAGAAACGATGATAAATCCACCTGTGCGAGACGAGTGATAGACAGGTGGACTGTGTCAGACAGGTGTGTCTCTGCCGTTGGAACTTGAGCAAGAATCAGCTTGTGTCTGGGGGTGGATTTGGAAAACAAGTAGGAGTTGGCCACAGGCGCTCTGTGCTGGAGCGACGGCCTTGTGTTCCACACAAAGGAGGCGTTTCCCTCAAGACTAAGAAGTTCTTCTCAACACGCAAGACAACAAGAGCTGTTTAAACCTCGCAGGAGTAAAATGTGCTTCAATATGGGACAAGGTGGATGTCCTCTTTCTTTGCCTCCCGATACCTGTCCCTGTCCCTGTCCTTGTTGGATTATATGAGGGAGAGAGGAGGAGAGAGGAGAGGGGAGGACACAAGAGGAGAAGGGAGGAGAAAATAGAGGATGGGGGGAAAGGGGAGGCTTGCCAAGTTTATACCCAAGAAATGTCTGTGTGCTCGCTCTCTGTATCACACACACACACACACAGAAATATATCAGCCACCTTTATATATGTGAGTGTTCCGCATCTACTCTAAGCTTCTAGGGGTGTGTGTGGTTGGTGTGTGAAATTGCGTGTGAAATGTGGATTGTGTGTATTTCTTTGTGCAACATCATGTGCATTGTTTGCGGGTGGCTTGTTTCTGTGCACCCCAGGTGTGTACCCCGTGGTGGCGATGAAGGTCTCCGCTCCCAGGGACATGCAGGTGGTGAACGGGACAGAGGTCCAGCTGAAATGTAGCTTCATGTCCACCCAGCCGCTGTCTGAGAACACACTGTCTGTCTCCTGGACCTTCAGGCCATATGGCCAGACCACAGAGGAAACGGTGAGGGAGTGCGTGTGAGAGTGTGTATGGGCGTGTGAGAGTGTGTGTGGGCGTGTGAGAGTGTGCATGGGTGTGTGAGTGTGTGCGTGGGTGTTTTTCCAAAAATTTACTTAATGATGAAGTTTAATGATAAAATGGCAAAGATGTTTCTTGTTTGTTAGGGAGCTTAAGGCTAGGGTTAAATTTCAGGTTAGATTGGGAGAAACCGGCTTGTGAAGAGTGTGTAATGTGTGTGGTGTGGTGCAGTATTGTGGATTTGGGTCTCTTGTGACCCCCCCCCCCCCCCCCCATCTCTCCTGATCTCTTTCATTACTGTATTTACTTGCCTGCATGTGTGCCTGTTTGCGTGTGTGTTTGCCTGGATGCGTGTGCATGTGTGTATGCGTGTGTATGTTCTCCTTCCTGTGTCCAGGTCTGCTACTACCTAAAGGAGCCTTTCTTGCCTCCTAGTGGGCGATTCAAGGATCACGTCAGGTGGTCCGGGGACGTCCTGCAGAACGACGCCTCCATCACCCTGCAGGACGTGCAGTTCTCCTTTAACGGGACCTTCAGCTGCCAGGTGCGCAACCCGCCCGACGTCCACGGATTCGCCAGCGAGACTGTCTTGCAGGTCGTCCAATCAGGTGAGACTAGCAGCCTGGCCAGCCAATAAGATGCAACACGTGCCTTGCTAGTGATGTAGCTCATTTTTTCTCTGTTTGACTGGGTCGTGCACGCTAGCGGCTATGTGTCCCTGCTCACGGTGTCCCTGCTCACGGTGTCCCTGCTCACGGTGTCCCTGCTCACGGTGTCCCTGCTCTTCCAGGACAGATGTGGTGGAGGCGAAGGTGGAGGTGGAGATGTAGGTGTAGGTGGAGGTGGAGATGTACGTGAAGGTGGAGATGTAGGTGAAGGTGAAGGTGGAGATGTAGGTGGGGGTGTATGGGAAGGTGGAGTTGTAGGTGGAGATGTACGTGAAGGTCGAGATGTAGGTGGAGATGTATGTGAAGGTGGAGATGTAGGTGGAGGTGAAGGTGTATGTGAAGGTGGAGATGTAGGTGTATGTGAAGGTGGAGATGTAGGTGGAGGTGTATGTGAAGGTGGAGATGTATGTGAAGGTGGAGATGTAGGTGGAGGTGAAGGTCGAGATGTAGGTGGAGGTGTATGTGAAGGTGGAGATGTAGGTGGAGGTGAAGGTGTATGTGAAGTTGGAGATGTAGGTGGAGGTGTATGTGAAGGTGGAGATGTAGGGTGAAGGTGGAGATGTAGGGTGAAGGTGGAGACGTAGGTGGAGTTGGAGATGTAGGTGGAGGTGAAGGTGGAGATGTAGGTGGAGGTGGAGGTGAAAGTTAAGATGTAGGTGGAGGTGTATGTGAAGGTGGAGATGTAGGTGGAGATGTAGGTGGAGGGGGAGATGTAGGTGGATGTGGAGATGTAGGTGGAGGTGGAGATGTAGGTGGAGGTGAAGGTGAAGGTGGAGATGTAGGTGAAGGTGGAGATGTAGGTGGAGGTGGAGATGTAGGTGGAGGTGAAGGTGAAAGTGGAGATGTAGGTGGAGGTGGAGGTGAAGGTGAAAGTGGAGATGTAGGTGGAGGTGGAGATGTAGGTGGAGGTGGAGATGTAGGTGAAAGTGGAGGTGGAGGTGAAGGTGAAGGTGGAGATGTAGGTGAAGGTGGAGATGTAGGTGTAGGTGGAGGTGGAGGTGGAGGTGAAGGTGGAGGTGGAGGTGAAGGTGAAGGTGGAGATGTAGGTGAAGGTGAAGGTGGAGGTGGAGGTGAAGGTGGAGGTGGAGGTGAAGGTGGAGATGTAGGTGAAGGTGAAGGTGG